>NC_041221.1:141579887-141627199 GCF_002837175.3 Physeter macrocephalus | reverse complement strand
GGGAAGCGGGTTCGCGCCCCGGTCTGGGAGGATCCCACATGCCGCGGAGCGGCTGGGCCCGTGAGCCATGGCCGCTGAGCTTGCGCGTCCGGAGCCTGTGCTCCGCAACAGGAGAGGCCACAACAGAGGGAGGCCCGCATACCACACAAAAAAAAATAAAATAAAAAATAAAAATAATAAAATAAAATAAAAGTTTTTCTTCTATGTTGTCCACCTGACTTAAATTCTTCTACCTCACATCTTCTTTTAGAAGTTTGATCATTACACACATATTTAAGAAGTTTTAATTATTTATTATCTTCATCTAATCAGGACTATACAAGTCTGAAAGCCTCCATTCCACTGGACCATTTTAGATATAAAAGTATACTAAATAGGTATGTGGATGAGGCAGGATTGGCCCTGGGTTGATGAGCTGCTGGGGTGATGAATACTGGGAATTCATTAAACTATTCTGTCTCCTTTTGATGTGTACTGAAAAGTCTCTAAAACAGGGTTGTTGTTTTTTTTTAATTAAGTGAAATAAAGGTACTTTGAGAAAAACCAAACAGGGGAAAAACTGTGCCAGAGGCTCTCATATTTCCAGTCATAAATCCATGCATTGGGTCTAAGAAAAACTGCCTTCTAACGTTTCAGATGATTGTGATATAGTGTGAATAAGAAATTATAATATCAAAGATCCACTATTTTCATGATTATTCTTTCGCATGTTCATGAACTCAGACAGACAGGGTAAAGGGTTTGATGACAGCTAATTATAACCACAGCAAATTCAGAAGTAATTTTCCAAATGCAGATAGAAGACACTGTGCTTCATAAATCACGGCAAATATATACCAAGTGTTTTTCCAGCCCCAGGATGAGTTGTGCCAATGATCCAAATTCTCTCACCTGGTTCCCTGCGTGACCAATAGTTTTATTGTAAAACTGATGGTACCATGTAGCTGGGGACCAAGGAAGAAAGTTAAAACAGCTAGTCCTCAGATTTGCTCCCGTGCTCAGAGCAACTGCATCAACTGAGCACAGACCAGAAAAAGAGATAATTAGCCAAAGGCAGTGCTACCTCAAATCCCCTTCCTTCAATGTTATCTAACAATTATAAACTATTATATTTACACACTATTCTACAAGCTATTATTTGTTAGTAATGACAATTAAGTTACGTATAAAAGCTTAGAAAATGGGGAAAATGCCAGACAGCATCATTTGGGGGTAGTTATACATATACAGAAGCTGAAATCCATTTTTCATAATTTTCAAAATTAGAATTTACTACAAAGATACAAAATGAAATAGTGCAACAATTTTTTATTTTTTTATTATTATTTTTTTTTGGCGGTACGCGGGCCTCTCACTGATGTGGCCTCTCCCGTTGTGGAGCACAGGCTCAGTGGCCATGGCTCACAGGCCCAGCCGCTCCGCGGCACATGGGATCCTCCCAGACCGGGGCACGAACCCGTGTCCCCTGCATCGGCAAGCGGACTCTCAACCACTGTGCCACCAGGGAAGCCCCAATTTGGTTTTTTTAAACTGTTCTTTCAAAACTCAAAATAATGCAATTTTGCTCATATTCAAATGAGCTGTCTTTCAAACAGACACTTCCAATCCACTGACCTTCAATGACTGTAAAAAAGGACATACGCTGCAAAAATTTTAACTTACTATAAAAAGATTTACGTATACTTTTTAAGTTCCCTGACCACTAATTGAACCCACACCCTCGGCAGTGAAAGCGTGGAGTCCTAACCACTGGAGAGCCAGGAATTCCCTAATCTATACCTTAAACCAAAAATTACACACTATCAAGTATGGAAGTAAAGTTTCTTCCTATTTCCATTACTTGAAGAAACATACTGGGAGCCCCTTCTTTTTTTTTTTTTAATTGATGTATAGCTGATTTATAATGTGTTAATTACTGCTGTATAGCAAAATGACTGTTATACATCTATATACATCTATATATATATATATTCTTTTTTAAAATATTCTTTTCCATTATGGTTTATAATAGGATATTGAGTATAATTCCCTGTGCTATACAGTAGCGCCTTGTTGTTTATCCATTCTATATATAAAAGCGTACATCTGCTAACCCCAACCTCCCAATCCACTCCCCCCAGCCCCCTCCCCCTTTGCAACCACCAGTCTGTTCTCATGTCCATGATGCTGCTGCTGTTTCATAGATAGGTTCATTTGTGCCATATTTTAGATTCCACATATAAGTGATATCATATGGTACTTGTCTCTCTTTCTGACTTACTTCACTTAGTATGATAATCTCTAGCTGCATGCCCCTTCTATTTTAAAAAGACTTTATGAGACAACTAGAGAGCATGAGCCAAAAACAAAAAAGTGACAGTAATCTCAAGTGATCTTAATTAAGTATAACTACATTTTGTTTTCTTTTAATGTTGGATCAGTTCAATCAAGCTAGCATTTAAAACTGTATCAAAGAGACTTCCCTGGTGGTCCAGTGGATAAGCCTCTGTGCTTCCACTGCAGAGGGCACGGGTCTGATCCCTGGTCAGGGAAACTAAGATCCCGCATGTTGCATGGTGTGGCCATAAAAAAAAAAAAAGAGGATAAAAATGTATCAGAAATGACAACTAAATGCAACATGTGATCTTCAGAATGAATCCTGTACTGGAGAGAAAAAAAAAACATGCTATAAAAAAGGGACACTGTTGGGTCAACTGACAAAACTGGAAAACACAGTAGATTAAAGTGTTTTATCGATGTTAGGGGACTTCCCTGGTGGTCCAGTGGCTAAGGCTCCATGCTCCCAATGCAGGGGGCCTGGGTTCAATCCCTGGTCAGGGAACTAGATCCTGGATGCCACTACTAAGAGTTCGCATGCCGCAACCAAAAGATCCCGCAAGCCACAATGAAGATCCTGCATGCCACAACTAAGACCCAGTGCAGCCAAATAAATAAATAAATAAATATTTTTTAAAAAGTGTTTTATCGACATTAAAGTTACTGAAACTGATAACGGTACTAAAGCTATCTAAGAGAATATCCTTATTCTTATGAAATACAGAGTATTTGGGGATCAAGGGTCATGATGTATCTGACTTACTCCCAAATGATTCAGAAAAAAATAGTTCTGGGTGAGGATATAAAAAGAGAGCAAACAGGGCAAAACTTCAATAGATGAATCCAGGTAGATGACAAACAGGTGTTCTGGGTACTATTCTTGTAATTTTTCTGTAAGTTTAAAATTATTCCCAAATAAAAAGTTTATTAAATAATTATAATAAAAACAAAAGTTGGGAAATACTTCTATATAATAACCAACATTAATGTGCCAGGCACTGGACTAGGGTGCAGGGTGGGGGGTGGTGTATAAATCTCATTTAATCCTCAATGAGGTAAGTACTACTATGATCATCATTTTGCTGATATGAAAATGAAACAAACAATAACTTATTTTAAAGCTACTATTTTAATTCATACAGCCTAATTTTGGAGCCCATATTCTCATGTAATACTAAATACTATGATATCTATATATAAAAAGAATTACAAATGAACTCTGTAAAATTTCCTCCTTGGTTCAAACAATTAGACTACCATCTAAATCATGTTTTTATACTTCAACACTGTAAAAACATTTATTTTCCTTTTCTTTCCTATGTTGAAAGTGATGTTTATAATTCCATTAACTAAAAAAAACTATATGGTTAAAAAAGAAGAAATGGTTTCTCTTATGATGTAATGATTTCTCTTGAGGTTTCATTAATACTTTACTCTCAGTCAAGCCTATTTTTTTTTTTTAATTTTATTATTTTTTTTTGGCTGCGTTGGGTCTTTGTTGCTGCACGGGCTTTCTCTACTTGCAGTGAGCGGGGGCTACTCTTCATTGCGGTGCTTCTCATTGAGGTAGTCAAGCCTATTTTTAACCAAGTTTTCTTTTTCTAAAAGTCACTGGAAAAGATTTCCCTGAACTCCTCAATATTACTAAAATATTTCTTGTAACACTAAACAAGCTATCTGAAATTCTTCCAACTCCTCAAGTCCAAGGAACTAAGAAGCGCTGATAAAGAATCTGCACCATGCCCCAAACCCAGAAACTTCCATCAAGAGAGTTCTAAAGAGGCCAACTACCAGCTAAGAATGATACTGGTAATAAGATCTAAGAAGCGCCCACAAGCAAAAGAAAACTCTGCATTACCTCTTCTTTAACTTCTTCTTTTTCTTGGACTGGTGGTTTTGGCTCAGGCTTAACTGGTTCCAAAGGTGGAAGGTAGTTCTTAGTATAGAGACTTTCAAATAGTTTATCCACAAAACCTGAAGTCTCTAGGAGAAGAATAATATGTAAGTGTTACACAAACACCAAAAGTTTGACAACACTATTGGCAAAGCTGAGGAAAGTGGGACATCTCATACACTGCTGGTGGAACTAAAAATGAGCCTAACCCTTATGGGGGAGAAGCCCTCTTCTGGGTTTTAAAACCCTTTGAACATACCTGCACATGTAGAGAATGATTTATATGCAAGATTGCTTGTTTGAGTACGTAAAAGATTGGATACAACCCAAATGTCCATGAATAAGAGACTATTTAATAAATTATATGACAACTGAACAGAACACAGAGTGGCTATAAAAAGAATGCATACTGATAATATCAACTCTCAAAGATATGAGATTAAATATTTTATCTATTTATATTTGCATTAAAAAAAACCCTGAAAGGACATAAAAATGACAAAGTTGTGCACTGGAGGTGGGAAGGGAGCAGATGAGGTGAGAGAGACTTTTCATGGCATACCATTATATTGTTAGATTAAATGTACTGCCTACTCAAAAATTTAATTAAAAATATTTTTAACTCAGTTGAAAAATAAACTTTGACATGAGAAGTGATATGAAAATATCATTCTGTGCTTTACTTAAGGGATGCTCTATTTTGTAACTCTTCAGACTAACTGAATGGGGAGAAACAGATGAATTTATTACAAATTAAATGTCAAAATATTTATATTATGTTATTCAAACCAAAGTTAAATCACTTTCATTGGTCCTACCCCTCAGGAACAGCTAAAAAGCATATCAGAAGTACAACACAGACTCTGCTTACACTGCAACTATTACACATTTTATATAGCTATTTCTAAAATGTCAAATTAATTTTTCTTCAGAAAAGCATCTTTTCATAAACTTTTTTATGCTATTAATTTGTGCAGTAAGCATTTTCCATGACTATAAAATTGTGAGCTCTTGTTACACATAACTTTAAGACAAACTAATCAGACCATTCAAAAGCCTTCATGATCAGAAGACCTTCTTCACATGCTTCTGTATTTCTAAAGCATTTTTTAAAACATGTACTATTTTTGTAATTTAAAAGACATATATCATGACTATCTTTAATTAAAACTAAGTAATATAAATTAATACATTTAGAAAAGAAAATACTCATCGGTACTGGAAGAATCCTGTATTAGATTTATTATGTATAAAAAGCCTTAAACATGCCCCAAAAAATATGTAATCCTGTGTTTCAGATTGAGAAGCCATATTTACTATCTTTTCTTTCTCAGTAAATATTTGAGTTAAAGGGTATCGTCTCATTACCAACAGCTAGATCAACTAGTAAGTATGAATTATCCACATTCCTGTTTGTCCATTCAACAATATTTACTGAGTATCTTCTACATGCCAAGCCTGTAGGTTCTGAGTCACCAATCTCAACAAATGGAAAGACAAAGGGGAGGTGGGGAAAGAGATACACACAGATAAACAGGCAAATAAACATATAACATGACAGGGAGTAACAAGTGCCATGAAAAAATAAATAAATAGAGCAAGGCTGGGAAGAGGAGAGAGTGATTAGGGGCATGGGGTATACTATATTGTATACAGGATGCTCAGGGGAAACCACTCGAGAAGATGACATTTGAGAAGAGACCAGAACCCATAAGAAACCATGTTTCAAGCAAGGGTAAACAGTGTTCAAAAGCCCTGAGCTGGGAACATGTCTGCCATGCTGAAAAAACAGCAAGGTGGTCAATGTGGCTAGAATAGAAAAAGTGAGGGGGAATGGTAGGAGATGAGGTCAGAGAAGCAGCAGGGAGGCCCCTAGTAAGCTCCGCAGACTACGGACAAGACTCTGATAAGATGATGAAGTTAAAGACACAAAGAGAAGAGGATCATGCCCATTTCTTCTTGGATATCAAGAAGCCCCAGCCAAGAAGAAGAAAAACAGATACCTTCATTGTCCTAATAAACAGTAAGAATAAGCAACTTCATTATCCTTAAATTGCTACCCCTCAACCATCAACCAGGCTCTACCACAAGCTGCAAGGGATTCATTCACCTAAAAAGCACTTGAGTTACCACTGCCTCAATATAGGAGAGAAGCAGAGAAAGAAAGGGAAAAAAAGTTTTGCCAAAATACACAATAAATAATTAAGCATGAATAGGTATATTCAAGTATTTAAAGGACCCTGAGCAATTTCCTTCCTTTCAAGCTTTATCTTCAAGATTTTATCAGGAAGTTTTAAATTTAAAATCTTTACTTAAATACTTGGTTGAAGGCCTATAATAATTACCTTTTTGTAAAAATACGTCAAGTTGATCGGCACAAAAGGCTTTCAATTCTTTCTCAGGTTTGTCCTTCTTGACCAGTGCTACAACATAGTTGGCTAAGGCTGATGGGTCAGCATCACATCTAGTTAAACAAAGAGAAAACAAAAATTTTTAAACATTTTTTTTTCAAACACTGATGTCATTAATGAAGTCACCCCTATTTTAGAAAGCTTTAAGTCAAAAACTTTATTTTAAAAAGTGACTGCAAACAAAGGCGACTATTTTAACAAAGAGCATATATATAGTACAAGTAAGTTCTTCTTTTTCTGCTTATTCTTATAAAATAATTTGTCTCCTATTTTCAATGTTTTAATCATACTCAGAATTTTGGACCAAATCTACATTTATTTGCTCTCAGTGGTAATAGGGAAAGAGTGGCAATGGACCCTTAAGTTGCAGCTTGACTCCAGCCTGTAGAAGCACTATCAGTTGCCTCAGGAACTATTTGTTCCACATGATCAATGAGGGAGAAGCAGGGAAACTGTGATGCGACAGCTTTCCCCATTCCCTATAAACCCAAGCACCAACATCTAAAAACGGCAATCAATTTCCACTACTAATCTTCTCAGTGAGTACCTTAAGGATCTTTTTAAGATAAAAAGTGAGAACACAAGAAGGATGTCACCTTAAATTTTATTGGCAAACACTTCAGCAGCTATAAGCAAGAAAGAAAAGATCTGGGAGAACAGAAAGGACAAGAGAAGTGGTGAAAGGGCAGCAGAGATAACCCTTGTCTATGTCACTTTTTTCTTCCCTAGTCAGTAGTAACCTGACTTTGACATTCAAAATTATCTCCTATGCCAGGGCGGCACATGATCCTTGAGTAGCAATCTGCCAGACTTAACATTTTATATATATTACATGAAATAGAAAGTTTCGATGTTATAAAAAATATTTATACACACACTTATATATTTATATTCTATTTTCCCCATAAATGTACATTTAAGTAACATAGCCTTTGTGGCTTCACAGCACTGTTGTGAAGGTGAAATGAAAAAATTCAGAATGACAGTAAATAAAATCATTACGCAAGCAAAGTGATCATATCCCTATAATACACTATGCAAATCTAACTAATCTTATTCTATAATCCTTGGGCCTCTACCATCAATCAGAAAGTTAAAAAGTTTCAGTTCAAGGTATCAATCACATTTCCAATTACTTTATGAGTTTAGTAAATAAAAAACAAGCACCAGCACCCTTACTTCCTTTCTAGTGTAATATATACTTTTAAAATTAATAATTCCAAAAAAATAGCAGACTTTTTTGAATGTCAATATTAACACTATTTCAGGCAAGGCTGGTTCTTTAAATATCCATGCTCATTTATGCACCAAATTCTAAGAGAGCAAATTGCAATTTTGTCAATTTTACAAAACTCAAAACTGTTTAAAAAAATGATGGGCAAAGGTCAAAGTGCACTAGGAGTATAAGTATACAGATGATGAGCTACATATTAATTAAAAGAAAGCTGGAATTTTTAAGTAAAAACTATTACATTTTGGAGAATTATGAACAGATTACCTTAGTAAATCCAACTGCTAAATTCTAAAATGGATATATAGCATTTCCACCTTCAAAAAATGTTACCCATGCCATGCCCACCTTGGCACTTCCTTAAACACCTTAAAATAGAGATGTGTAGATAGACTTCATTTCACTCCTGAGAACAGTAAGACGTTTGATCAGTATAGTTCTAATCAACATTCAAATGGAGGAGAGGAAAAAGAAATTACATCTCTACCTTTACTTAGAAAGTTCAGATCCTGGATAAGGAAGATATTCTAAACACAGAGAGAAAGGATTTTTTAAAATAAGTAAGAATGGAAGAAAAGAAGCAATGTTATTTTCCCCAATGTTATAGGGAACTTCAAGGAGTCTCACGACCTAACAGGTATAACACTGGGTAAGGAAGGATATGAAGTATCTAGTGAGAAACAGGCAAAACTCAGATTACTGGATAAATGAGGTGAGTTAAACAAACCCAGATACCTTATACGTATATTTAGTATTCAGATTCTGAAAAACAAATGCAGAGTTAGGCTGCTTCTGATGAAATACTTCTTGATGTGATAGTGTTAAAACTCAAGATGGGGGACTTCCCTGGTGGCACAGTCATTAAGAGTCCACCTGCCAATGAAGGTGACACGGGTTCGAGCCCTGGTCCGGGAGGATCCCACATGCCACGGAGCAAATGAGCCCGTGCACCACAACTACTGAGCCTGCGCTCTAGAGCCCGCGTGCCCTAGAGCCCGTGCTCTGCACCAAGAGAAGCCACCACAATGGGAAGCCCGTGCACCACAACTAGAGAAGGCCTGCGCATAGCCAAAAAAAAAAAACCCTCAAGATGAATAGTTACAAGAAGGTAAAAGAGCAGAAAAAGACTAGACACCAAGAAAAAGAGTGATCACAGATTCTAAATATTTGTTTAATGTGAGTGAACAACTGACTGTTAATAACTGATAGTTAGAATTCTGCACCAAATACAAAAGCATGTTTACAGACAAAGGAATGGGACCATTTAAATTTAACAGCTCCTAATATGTATCCATAAATGCACCGTGAAGGAAATTGCCAATCTGAAATGAGTCATGTTGAAACTTAAATACATTAGGGAGTTCTTTGCTGTAATTTTCAGTACCTTTATGATTGCTCTTATTTATTCTTTCATCACCACATACCATATAATCTTTAAAAACTGACAATTACAATACAGTAGCAGCTATGGTACCAATACTAATAGTAGCCCAACAAGACTTCCAGAAGTGTGTCACAAAAATCTGAGCATGATTAAGATCCTTGATAGGATCAAATGCAGGGCCACTTCCTACTTCTCTTACACAAAAAGCAGTACCCAAGAAGAGTATTTAAAACCTTTTAGCCCTTCATTTGTAACCAAAGCTTATGGAAATCCATTTCTGTTTAACTACAGGGACAAGTACATTTTGGAAAGAAACAGATTTTAAAATTCTGGAGCCGTGGCTATGTTAAATACATTAATACAATAATACGTTTCTAGACAAAAAGGGGCTTCCATTATAACAAAGAGATTAGAAAAGGTAATAATATCCACCTAAAATTACTATTCTACTATAGTCTTTAAAAGACCTTAACAGCATAATCAATCAATCATTATTCATTTTATAGATACCTAAATCTGTAAATATGTAAAGACAAATCATGTGATCCATTCAAGAGCAGGCAGACAGCTTACCTGTGGAACTAAAACTCAGCTGCAATTCCATGCAAGTAAAATCTATCACAGCATATACATTTTTCTAATGTTTATCTGCACAACAAATTAATGTATTCTAAGTCTCAACCAATAATCACTTTTCAGTTAAAATAAAGAACCAACAAAAGAAATTTCTTAAAGTTTAATGGAAGTTACAAATGAGGATTCCTTAAAAGTCACATCTTGCATAATAATGTCCTAAGAACGTTTCAATTATCTATCTTTTAATTTTAAAAATAAAAATTGACTAGAATTAATTTTTATTAGGGGAAGTGAACAGAAATATTGTCCTAAAAATGTCTTATCTGTAAAAACCTCAAATTTGTCCTTTTTCTTCTAAATGAAATCTCCATTGCAGGTACTGACACATCTACTGAGCTAGCACCTCAGCTTTACAGATTTAGACATATACCCAATCCCAAGAACAAAGAGTAAAGGTTCTTCTTTACCTTAAGCCCCAAGCCAAGAAACACCACTAACTACTTTAGGAAAAAGCCAAGGCTACCTAAACCTCAACCATTTACAGAAAAATCTACATGTTTCTGAATGTGGGCTGTTTTAAGTTCTACCCCTGTGTGATTTTTGTTTCAGAGGTGAGACAACTAATGACTACGCTACTAGGCCACAGGGAAAAAACCTCCTGATCCTAATGTGTATCAACAGCCATTAAAAATGTTCATACTCAGGACTTCCCTGGTGGTGCAGTGGTTAAGAATCCACCTGCCAATGCAGGGCACACGGGTTCGAGCTCTGGTCTGGGAAGATGCCACATGCTGCGGAGCAACTAAGCCCACGTGCCACAACTACTGAAGCCTGCGCGCCTAGAGCCTGTGCCCCGCAACAAGAGAAGCGCCCGCTTGCCGCAACCTGAGAAAGCCCGCGCGCAGCAACGAAGACCCAACGCAGACAAAAATAAAGAAATGAATTAATTAATTTTTTAAAAAATGTCCATACTCTTTGACTAGTAGTTGTACTTATGGGAAACAAACCTCAGGAAATAAAGCCAAACGTAGAAAATATTATGGGTACCTAAGAGACACTAAATACATATACATGTATTATATAAAAACAGCATTATTTTTAACAGAAAAAGTAAAGTCAAAGTAACCACTCTTATTGTTGAATATTTTTGAAACATTAGGCAACCAAAGGGATGGTTATAGAAACAATACACAAATATTAAAATGCTAACATCAACTGGAGAAATCAAGATAAAAAATTTTACATTTGCAGGACTTCCCTGGTGGTCCAGTGGTAAAGAATCTGCCTCCCAATGCAGGGGATGCGAGTTCAATCCCTGGTCAGGGAACTAAGATCCCACATGCCGCAGGACAACTAAGCCTGCGCACCACAACTACCGAGCTCGTGCACCTCAACTAGAGAGCCCATGTGCCCTGGAGCCCGCACACCACAACGAAGAGCCCACGTGCCACAGCAAAGACCCGATGCAGCCAAAGATAAAAAATTTTTTAAAAAATTTTACATTTGAGTCTAATTACAGCTACGTGAAAGTTCATACACAGAAGAGAAACTAGAAATAAATATATACAAATAATTTTATTCTCTTCTGTCCCTTCTACATTTTCTGTAACGCAATGCTTTTATTTCTACTTATAAAAAAGTAAAAAAACAGGAAGTCTGACACTGAGATCTATGTTCAGAATATTCCTTTGATAAGAAAGTACTGGAAAAATAAGTAAAATCTGAGTTGATTTTATCAGAGTATAAGTGAATAAATAACTATTAATTTCTAAGAACCTGTTAACTCATATTAAGAAACACAAATATTGGTACTTCTACTTCTTTTCAAAAGAAAGCTTTCATACTCCCCTTCATTAATTAGGGGCTTTCATAAATGAATATGATGTAGAAGAAAATATCCCTAGATTTATCTGGAGGGGAAAATATATGACTCTCAGTTGTATCTCTTTGTGATACTTGGACTATGGCTCCTAGTGCAGTAGCCCCCAGCTAAGCACACCCAGAAAATTAGACTACTAAAACAAAATCTTACTTTTCTAATTGTGACCAACCTAAATATACATATGAGGACATTGATTCATTTAAACATTTACTGAGTCTTAACAAAATGCCAAGCATCTTGCTGGATAATGGAATTACTTTGAGCAAGACAGACCTTGCCCTGCAGTCACAAGGCTAAGAGATGGAAATGAAAACAAATAATTATAGTACAAAATATCAAATGGTTTGAAAAAAGAGATTAATAATGAAGTAACAACACTGTGAGAGGATGAGACAAGACAGTGGTAGGAAACATAAGGCTATAAAAGCAATATATGGCTTCTAGCCTACAACAATTGGGCCAGGGAGAATAAGTCAGAAATATTTAGGAGGCGGACCAAAGGGCATAAGAACAAATACCTTCTTAACTTAGTATACTATAACTTGCCAAGAAGTCTTCCGGTCAAAATAAGTCTCTTTCTATGAAATACTGAACGGTCTCCTTAAACAAGTCCCACAGGACTTTAGAGGCACACCAATTCTATAAAGCCACTACATACATTTCAGAAAATTACCACTACTTTTTGATCTTAAGAACATATTTACAAAATACTCATTTTACCCTTGTAGTTTATTTATCAGGGAGATGTGATCTAACAGCTGCTACATGGTGATTTTTCTTCCCATTTGAGCAACTGCAGAGATTACTAGTCACAGTTAACTTGATAAGGACTGCAAACCTATAAGCAGCATGTAAACTTTAGAGTTCAACCCAGTATACACCCGCTGACCACTGAGTCATAATGACCTCAGTGAACCTTATTGCTGCCTTTTCCATCATACTCAGAAATGAAACAGTCAATCTCCTGGTGCTTTTTTTTTTTACAAAGACCTGAACTCACAGAAACTGCACACCAAGTCCTTTCACTAGCAATTCTTGTCCCTACCTATAGGGCCTGTAAGGAGAATCTAACCCTGTCATGCACTGGACTAATTACTTTGTAAAAGGCAGCAGCGCTTAACATTAGTTAAGTAAAATATTTTTGCAAAAAGAGTTCAACATATTTTCACATTTCAAAAACCATAAAATTTCACTTATATTTAATGATTCTGAGGTACACAAAGCACTTTTTATAGTCTGCATCATAATACTCATATCCTATTTGTGAGGTAGGTAAAAGGCTAAAGTAATTAACTCTGTTTAATACAGGAAGGTTAGACAATCTCTCCAAAATCAAACAGTGGATCACATACAGAACTAGAAGCTAAATGCCCTAAGTCACATAATGATGCTCTACTAAAATAGATAGATGACAGATAAATAGATGGATACGACTGTCCAAAAAGTATTACAAACCCCATCACTCTTTTTAAAACATATTATCAGGACAAATTCTTATTCATAGCTTTTTTTCTTCCAGTTTTATTGAGATATAATTGACATACAGAACTATATACATCTGAAGTGTACAGCATTAATGATTTGATTTACATACATGAAATGTATGTAAATAAAACAATAAATTTAGTGAACATCCATCATCTCATATAGACACAAAAGAAAAAAAAATACACATTTTTTCCTTGTGATGAGAAATCAGGATTTACTCTCAACTTTCATATGTAACGCAGCAGTATTAATTAGATTAGTCATGTTTCACCTCCCTGGTACTTATACATCTTATACCTGGAAGTTCGTGCCTTTTGACTATCTTCAATTCCCCTCCCGCCACCCCCCACCTCTGGTAACCACAAATTTGATCTCTTTTTGTATGAGTTTGTTTGTTTTTGAAGTAAAATTGACCTACAACACTTATGTTAGTTCCTGGTGCACAACATAGTGATTCAATATTTCTATACGTTACAAAATGACCATCACAAGACAAATGTTTACAATAAGCCTAACAAGCAGCAGTAAATTAGATGTATTTGTATGTATTTAATATATAATATAAATAACTTAAAACATTCCTCATTAAAGACAGCATTTTTGGTAGAAATGCATGCTTGTTGTTGAAAAATGCTTGCCTGAACATTTTCTAAACTTGTAGAAATTTCTCTAGTGATTGATTTATCCCCGAGGTTTACTTAGACCCCTACCTTTAAGGAGTCCAAATACTTAAAATGAGCAGTTATTTCTAATAAAAAGAAATCCAACATGTCCTACTTAAGCATAATCCCTACACAGTCTCTATAACTAGGATACCTAGGAGGTTTTGAAAGTGAAGAAAGATGAGTACCCCAAAGAAGATCTGTGAGTTCAGTCTGTTCATGCAGTGGTAGGAAGAGACAAACTCCTTGACTAAGATGGTTTCTCTCCCCTTTACTGCACTGCCAACAAAAATGGTACTGGGTTTCTCACAGCCAGTTAAGGAGTCATTTCTTCTAGCCTCCCTCCTTCTGATTTTCCTCTAGTAAAGTAATAGATATGTCCCACACCTACAAAAGGAGTGGAAGGAAACAGATAAGCTCTAACAGCATGAGATTTCTTATTTGTCTACAGGGAATAATCACATACAAACTGGACTGGCTTAGTAATATCCTGTTACGTGCCTTCGTTTCACTATGACGAGGTGGACTATGCTTAAAAATCCCTAAAACTCAAAAACTTTTATAAATTTAGTTAACTTTTTTTTTCTTTTTTGGCCACCCGTGTGGCTTGCAGGATCTTAGCTCCCAGACCAGGGACTGAAGCTGGGCCCATGGCAGTGAAAGCTCAGAATCCTAACCACTGGACCGCCAGCGAACTCCCTAAATTGAGTTAACTTCAAAATAAGCTAAATAAGAAAGTGCAATAGGAAATGATGTACACAGCTACAGTATGATTCCAACATATCCACTGCAACTACATTATATGAAAGCCTAACAACTGCTCTGAAATGCTATGTTGTAGCAACATGCCAATCTCCTATGAAAATTTTCTTGAATCTGGAATATGCAAAAAGTAAATTTACAAATACAACCCACTTCAGCATATCATTTATTACATTTTAGGATGTCTAAACAAAAAATAATCTCCCATGACAACATACTAAGAATGAAAATATACGTGACCTCGGCATTTGCATTTACTATTTCTTATTAACACCTTCATCCAAAATCATTACTTACATTAATTAAAAATAAGTATTTTAATTTTGTAGTTCTAGGAAAATCATTTGTATTATTAAAGTCTAAGCAGTGACTTTAGATCTTTTTTAACCCTAAAAAAGTAACAAAATTTTTCTTAAAAGATGCATGTGAGCTTTAAGTTGAACATATAACTCAAAACAAATGGGGAAACTAAACAGAAATAATCATTTCGAAAGATAATTTTTACCCATGAAAATTACAGAATATCTCTGAAAATAATCAGTGTAAATAGTCAAAAAAAAAAAACCCTAGTGAAAACACTCTTAGGAGGTTTAAGTTCCCATCCAAACTAAATTCTGACATTAAGAAAGAAACCAAAAAACATTACCCAGACCAAAACATTTCAGGGAACTTTAAAAAAAAAATAGCAATTAACTATAATGTTAAAACTTGTCACCTTCTATACAAAACATAAAGTACACATTTAATACTTTCAAAAGGATCTCTACCAAAAAATTAAAAACACAAAGGTAAAGAATATTCTAATAGACCTTCTTCTATTTCTAGCCTCTTCCATATATGGCCAATTTCACTAAATCTACTTCATGATTTCCCACCTTCATTTCCATCTCTGTGCTCCAACCTTGTTACTGCGTGTAGGGAAACTATGATGAACACTCAACAGGCCCATATTCTTCTATAAAACTTCCAACGGTGTCCAGAAGTCCCTTTCACTTTAATCAGACCATCACTAATGTAAAACTCAGAGGCCCTTAGTGTACATTTATTCACACCTGTGCTCTACTCACACACTCCTCGTCCTCAGAAAGCAAATAAATATCATTTCAGACATCACAATGCTCCTAATGCTGTCTCCCTTTCCCATCCTACTTCCTTCACAAGGCTGACACACTGGACTACAGATAAGTCTCCCTAGGTGTTACCATCCCAACCCAAGAAACCAAAACGGCAAACAACAAAAGTTCGTTAACAGGGTTTCTCAGGAGGACAAGGAAATAGACAAACAGGGAAGTAACTGTCTCCCAACAGCCCCAACTTCACCATACCTCCACACCTCCCCAACTACCCCTTCTTTCTGCCTCTGCAAAAACTCAATTTTTCCACTAAAGTGATCTGATCTAATGAATCAAAGCCTGCCCTTCTCTTCATCTACCCCTCTTCTTTCAGCCAGAAAGCCCTCCCCTCCACTAGGAGGATAAGTAAGAAGGAGAAATGACAAGGGGGCAGCAAATGATCCCTTCCCATGCCTTCCTTCCCGAGAGGGTGAGATAGCGCCTCTCTCCAACCCTCCCTCCAGCTTTCCCTCTTTGCTCATGGAGATGTGTTTCAGAGACTACCTGTGCCCCAGAGTCCCAAATAAGAACTTCACAACCTTGCCCCTTGAAAATGATTACAAAACCAACCAAAAGTTGATACCGCCGCTATTCCTTTCAAGGGTCCCAGCAATATTTCTACAACACTACCCAAAGTATTTTTTAAAAAACAACCCCCGCACCGATAATCCTACACCCCAATGTCTTCAGTTGCCCTCTCAGGACTTACAAAACTCATTCTTCCTACTACCCCCGCCTTTTATCACTCCAATACCTGTATCCAAAAATCCCTAGAAACTGCCGGTATACCCCTCCCAGCCCGTCCTCCAATAATATTAGATACCAGGGTAGTCCTTTCAACCCCCAATCAAACTTACAAAAATCTCAATCTTCCCAACCCCTAATGGTATTTAAAAATCATTAGCTCTCCTGGCACTATCAACTCCTCAATAATAACATCCCTCAATAGGCTTATCAGGTTCCCAATAATTCCTAAAACACTTCGATGCCCACAAATCCCTTTCAACTACCCTATTTTTAATTCAATATTCTTGAACCTTTAGAGCTCAGTAATCGCTATACATCTCTCCACGTCCCTACTCTCCTTTTCTCCCCTCATGTTTTCAAAAGGTCCTCGATACTCTGCTTCTAGATCTTTTAGTCCCGGAATAATATTATTTGTAATGCCCTTGGTATCCTGATACTCCCTTCAAAATCCCGGTATTCAAATTTTAAAATCCCTCGACAGCCCCGCTTTTTCCCTCAGTTCTCAAAGAGCAATGTTTTAAATTCCCTCGCTTCCTTCTACCCCTTTGAGCACCCCAATATTTACAGGGACCTACAGACCGCGGCCCCTCCGTTCCGCCCTCCCCCACGCCGTTTCCCCTCCCCCCACACCCCCGCGGGCCCCCAACGCCCACGTTCGCCAGCCCCGGCCCAGCCTGCCTCACTCACATCGGCTCCAATAACTTGGCCAGCCAGGACTTGAGGGCATCCACATCCTCTATGAGCATGGTGCAGGGAAGGCGGGCTCGGCCGCCGCTCCTGTTCGGGCCTGCCGCGGGTCGCCCCTCGCCGCCTCCTCACGCCTTCTTCACAGCTCTCAGTGCCCCAGCCCACCGGGCATCTTAGGCGACTTCAACCTACTCCCCCGGCCGGGGCCTAACAGGAACTAACCCAAGAGCCCTCACTCAACGTAGCACGACGGCACAAAAGGGCGGGAGACAGCGTCGAGTGGCGGGCGCGGGAACCAATAGGAGACAGAGGGGCCGTGCGCGCAAAGCCAATGAAAAGGCTCGTTCTCCCCGCCCGCCTGTCGTACCCAGTGAAGGAGGAGGGATTTAGCAAGGTAGGTAGAGAGCTTAAGTGAACTCCTGGTGCAAGATGGTATCTTGGAGAAGGTGCTGTGGCTCTTAAAGGGCCGCGGCGCCTTTTTTTTTTTTTTTTTTTTTCTGACCACGCCGCCGACCGCCGCGGAATACCGCTGTCTGCTGCTGGAAGTGCGTAGGGGAACCCGACAAGACCCTCAGCCTGGCTCCTTCTTCTCGTTTTTTCCTGGAAGCACACACTCGTGTCCCGAAATGACTCAGCTATAGTAAATCTGCAACACAACGTGCAATACGCTCACGTTCGACATATCGCACAGAACGCAAAATTTTACTTTTTTTCCTCGCACACTCATTTTGCTCGGCACACATACCGGTATCTTTTGCTGCTGTGCTTAAATTATGCAAAATGCTATGGCAACCATGCCTTGGACTCCAATAATCGTCATTTTTAAAACGTGGCGCAACGGTTGTAAAAGGCTGAGGCCATTTCAATTTTACCAGTATTTTAAATATATTTTTTATTTAGGAAGAAAAAGGATTCCAATTTTTACAAAAATTCTGTCTTCATTGCCTATCTAAAATTCGGTGGGAGTTTAGTGCAGGGAGGATTTTGGTCAGAAAAAAAGTTTTTAAAAATAATTTTTTAAAAATTGAAATCACTGAAATAGACAGTCTGTACTAGATGAAAAATCCCTTTTGGAGTTTTGAAATGACTGGCTTGGCACTGGTGTTAGAATGTTTATTTAACAACAAACACTGAGCACCTGCTATATACCAGCACTGTGTAAGGTGCTAGGATTCCAATGGTGAGCAAAACAGAGTCCCTCCTGTTAGAAAGCTGAACAGTATATGGGATAATGCATTATAATCATAACACTATGAAAAATACCTGATGAGCACACACCTTGTATAAAAGAGACGGGTCAACCCAAAATAAGCAGGCATGCTATACATATATGGAGCAGGTGTAGGCAAACTTTTTCTGTAAAGGGCTAGACAGCAAATATTTTTGGTTTTGTGGGCCATGATGTCTCTGGCAACTACTCAACTCTGCCCTCTTGGCATGAAATAGGCCACAGGTAATATGTAAACAAGTGACTGTGGCAGTGTTCCAATAAAACTCATATGAAAATGTCAATTTTAGAGAATTTTCACAATATATTGGTCCCTTGATTTTTTTTTTCAACTATTTAAAAGTGTAAAAGTTATTGTTACCTCGCAGGTGTCCAGAAACAGATGGCAATATGGTTTGGCTTGCAGGCCGCAGTTTGTGGACCCCTTACCGTAGAGTGATAAAAGCGAAGTGCACTTAAAAATCACCTAGTGAAACTCCTTCACTGACACCTCCTTCCCAACTTTGCGTATGAGAAGAAAAGCCCAGAGAGACAGTGATTTACGCAGAATTGCACATCTGTCAATGGAGCAGAAGTAACATCCACATCCTCCAACAGCAAGCCCAGAGCATTCCCACATTCGACTGTTGCCTCTTCTTCCCTCTCACCTCTCCTTCTTGCTTTATGCTTATCCACATTTTCCCTTTACTTCTTTCCACTACAGAGATGAAGTGTTACCCCAAAATGACAGAAATTTTAAAAAGAGAAATGTAAAAGTGATTTGATTAGGCCTAGGGCTAGGCAAGAACTTGATAGCATGATTGATATGGAATAGGAATTGCCTTTATCACAGTAAATCACTCCTCTGCAAGAATTTCAAAGTACTTTTCAAATGTATTTATAGAACAAATTTTTCAAGAGGTGAGGGTGCTGAGATACCAGCTTCCTAGAGACCAAGGGCATCATTTAACCAAACACAGAGAGTAAAACAGACATGATTACAGTAGCAATATTTGGGTTTGGAGACCCTGGATAATTGATTCCTTTCCCCCTATTTTTCAAATGTGATGTTACTACTTTTATAAACTGAATAGAATATAATAAAATAGATAGATGGATATAAACTAGTATTTTGAATGTAGATGTTGAACTCCAAACTGGGTCTTGAGAAAGTCGCATCTATAGAAGAGTTGCTTTTCCAGAAGTGGAAGTGAGATACAATACAGGCAATCCCACTCCCATGCCAGACTCACTCCATTTGCTCAATAGTTTGTTCGGATTTGGTCAGTAGCCATGGCCCAGAATTTTCCATATACTTTATTTGTTGTATGTACAGAACTGACTCATCTGAAGTCCGTGAATGAATGAGGCACTGGTTTCAGTCATTCAGTTATTGGGCTACCCTGAAGGCAATGAGTACACAATATGTACTAGTTCAACACACCTATACTTAGTGCTGGTTACCAGGTACCAGATTCTGTGTTCTGGGCTGGGGCAGAGACAAAAGTTTGAAAAGTTATATCCATTCACTGCCTTTCGGGAGCTCAGGTTCTGGTGGTCTAATAGTCATGCATTGGAAATGATCATCAAACCCAAAGTTGAGTACATACCCTTTACTGGCCCTATGCTAAATATTTCAGTGAATTTCTGCTTCTCATGCACAGTACCCCTGTATAGTAAACAATATTCATAGACAAGAAGATTGCATCCCAGAAAGTCATGAAGCTAATGAGTGAAAAAACCCAGCCTTGGGCTTCCCTGGTGGCGCAGTGGTTGAGTCAGCCTGCCGATGCAGGGGACGTGGGTTCGTGCCCCGGTCCGGGAAGATCCCACATGCCGCGGAGCGGCTGGGCCCGTGAGCCATGGCCGCTGAGCCTGCGCGTCCGGAGCCGGTGCTCCGCAACAGGAGAGGCCACAACAGTGAGAGGCCCGCGTACCACAAAAAAAAAAAAAACCCAGCCTTGACCCTGAGTGATTCCAAAGCCCACACCTGTAACCTTCACTTAATCACCTCACTTGCAAACACTGACATATGAACTATGTGGTTCATTCAAATTTCATTCAACAAATACGTATTGAGCCCATTATCATCTATTAGGCACTGCTCTTGGATAATACAGAGTAAAACTGATTTTAAATAAATGTTCTTTCCTTAGTTAATTAAGGTGGATGTTAAAATGTTTACTTGACAAATACTGACTTTTCTCTCAGTTTATTTATTTTCACACGAGGAGAAAAAAAGAGATGCCAGTTTATCAAAGACAAAAGAGATTATTAATATGGGGCATTGAAAAGAGAGAGTAACACTACAAGAAGAAAACACATCTAAACCATCCTTATTCAAACCACGTTCACTTTCTTGGCTTGAGGGTAACTGTGCCTCCACCAGGAAGAACTGTCAATGGTGTGATTTCACACAAGTGTTGACAGGATTAGACAGGATTTCCACAATCAGACTGTATTCTGCCCACTTTTTTGGAGGGATTATGGGGGGATTTTTGGTCCTTATTCTCCAACCTGCGGCTGAGAATGTCCCAGATGTACAATAAGAGAAGTTGAGGGTCATTTTTGAATTTTCTCTGTGAACCTTACAATCACAATTTGCTTCCTTTACATGCAGTTAAATTAAGCTTTGGTGGAATTTCAAACTAGGAAGCTCATGCTTACAAACAGACGCTCTCATGTCTGTACATTTGTAAATAATCAGCTAATTGAACAACACACGCATCAAAATATCAGTCTCTTCTGAGTTTGGGTCACCTGGAGCAGCCCACCTGGCTCAGAGAAAAGTCACTTCAGTAAAAGTCACTTGAATCTTAGTTATGCAAAGTCAAGGTGAGTTGACAGCCAAATAGTTTGTCAGTCAATTGGAATAGTCTCTCTTCATTATGGAAATAAGTTTGTTTTCCTAGGAGAACTACATTAAAAGGGATTTTTTTAAAAGTTGCTTCACACTAAATACCTATAAGAATAGCTAGGACTTCCCTGGTGGCACAGTGGTTAAGAATCCGCCTGCCAAGGCAGGGGACACGGGTTCGAGCCCTGGTCCGGGAAGAGCCCACATGCCACGGAGCAACTAAGCCCATGCGCCACAACTACTGAGCCTGTGCTCTAGAGCCCGCGAGCCACACTGAGCCTGCGTGCCCTGGAGCCTGCGCACCGCAACTACTGAGCCCGCATGCCACAACTACTGAAGCCCGCGTTCCGCAACAAGAGAAGCCCCTGCTCGCCACAACTAGAGAAAGCCCACGCGCAGCAACAAAGACCCAACACAGCCAAAAAAAAAAAAAAGAATGGCTAACATAAGAAAAAAAAACAGAAAAACTGACAGTGCTGAATGCTGATAAGGAGGCAGAGAAACTGGATCACTCACGCTTCACTGGTGTAATGTAAAATGGTAGCTACTCTGAAAAACACTTCGGTATTTTCTCTAGAAACTAAACATGCAGGACTTCCCTGGTGGCGCAGTGGTTGAGAGTCCGCCTGCCGATGCAGGGGACACAGGTTCGTGCCCCAGTCCGGGAAGATCTCACATGCCGTGGAGTGGCTAGGCCCGTGAGCCATGGCCGCTGAGCCTGCGCGTCTGGAGCCTGTGCTCCGCAACGGGAGAGGCCACAACAGGGAGAGGCCCGCATACTGCAGTAAAAAAAAACAAAAAACTAAACATGCAACTACCATATGACCCAACAATTACACTCCTGGGCATTTATCCCAGGGAAATGGAAGCATATGTTCGCACACAAAAACCTGTACACAAATGTTTAGAGCAGCTTTATTTATAATAGCCCAAAACAAGAATCAGCTCAGATGACCTTAAACAGGTGAATGGTTAAACTGTGTGACACAGCATACCATGGAATGCAATGCCATGCTTCCCTCCAACAAAGAAGGAACTATTGATACATGCAACAATTTGGATGAATTTGCTGAGTGAGGAAAAAAGCCAATCCCCAAAGGTTACATATTGTATGGTTCCATTTATATAATACTTTGAAAATGACATAATTTTAGGAGCAGAAGACAGAGACGGAGGTGTGGAGGGAAAGTGGGCGTGTTTTTTAAATGGCAGCATGAGGGATCCTTGTTGAATTGGAACTGCTCTGTATCTTGAATGTGGGGGTGCGTATAGGAACTACAGAGAGGATAACATTGTATAGAATTATACACACACACAGAGACATGCACAGATGAATACACATAAAACATGTCAATGTCAATATTCTGATTATGATTTGCAAAATCATAAAACTAGAGTTTTGCAAATGCTGCCATTGGGGGAAATTAAGAAAAGTGTGCAAAAGCTCTGTCTGCATTATTTCTTACAACTGCTTATGATTCTACAATTATCTCAATTTAAAAGAAAGTTGCTTCACACATAGAGAGCAGTGTCAACAGGGAGAAAAGGTTGAAAGTGGCATCTCTGGATGTGTGTGCACCAGAAATAGTCCATGCACCATTCTCGGAGATCTTCATAGGGACGTCAGTCTGCCATCCTTACAGATTAGAAAAGCATCCAGGAGGAATGTGCAAAGCTCCACGGCTGTAGGGACTTTTTTTTTTTAAAGCAGGAAATAGCAACAGTAGACCGACCAGACACCCGTTCCCTCTGGTTATCCCTCTGATATTAGAAGACAACTGCCCTCTCTTCCTTGGATTGAATAAGCCCCTTGGGATTTGGACACATCAAATAATAATAACTCATACTCCTTGTGTGCCAGGCACTCTGGCCAACAAACTCTGCATGGATTAGCCTCTTTCAATTCCTGCATTCAGCCTTTCTTTCTTTCAAGAAATATTGATTGCAAACCTATCATAGGCAAAGCGCTCTTATAGGCCCTGGGGATACAGCAGCAAATAAAATAGGCATTCTCTTGGAGATCTATTTTAGCAGGAGGAGAGTGATGACAAATAAACAACTATATCATATGTTGGGGGGGATACATTCTATAAAGAAAAATAAGGCAACGTGATGGGAGAGAGAGTGATGGGGAAGGACTGAGCAGTGGCCTGGAGGGTGTTAGTCATGTGGATATCAGGAAGAAGAGCTTTTCAGGGATGTGCAAAGACCCTGAGGCAGGAAGTAATTTGGAAAGTTTGAGGAAAGGAGGAAAGCAATAGGGCTGGAGCAGAGTGCGCCAGGAGGAAAGTGATGGTAGAAGAGGTTAGAGGAGTAGTTAGAAGCCAGATCATGCGGGTCTTTGTTGGCCATGATAAGGACTTTGAATTTTTATTCTGAGTGAAACTGGAAGACACTGAAGGTTTTAAGCAGAGGAATAAAATTGTCTGATTTAGTTTTTTATTTTTAAACACAATAACTATGG
This sequence comes from Physeter macrocephalus, assembly GCF_002837175.3. Lineage (NCBI taxonomy): Eukaryota > Metazoa > Chordata > Mammalia > Artiodactyla > Physeteridae > Physeter > Physeter macrocephalus. Next base: position 141,603,519 of record NC_041221.1, on the reverse strand, counting down.
CTGCCTCATGGTTATCAGACTGGAGGGGACAAAAGTGGAGGTAGGGAAAACAGTTAGGAAGCAAAAATCCAAGCAAGAAATGTTGGTGGTTTGGACTAGACCAGCACTGAAAGAGATAGTAAGAAGAAGTTGGATTCTGGATATATTTTAAAAGTAGAGTCAATGAGTTTTACTGACAGATTAATTGTTGGTATGAAACACAAAAAGGAATCAAGGATGACACCAAGGTGTTTGGCCTGAGATGGGGAAAATGAGTGGGGAGCAGATTTAGAGAATGGCTGGTAGATCATGAATTCAGTTTGGGACATGAATTAGACATTAGACATTGTCTTAGACATTGGACACAGTGGTAGCCAGCCTCCAAGATGGCCCCCAGTGATCCTTACCTTGTAGTTTTCACACCCAGGTATACTTTGCTCCCACATTGGATCAGGGCTTGTCTGTATGATCAACAGAATACACTAGAAATGACAGTCATTGACTTCCAAGACTAGGATAAAAAGCACTATAGCTCCTATTTTGGACCTCTTGTTCTGGGGAAAGCCAGTCATCATGTCCAAAGGCACTCAGTCAACCCTTCGCAGAGTCCCACATTGAGAGGAAATGAGGCATCTTACCAACAGCCAGGACTAACTTTCTAGCCTTGTGAGTGAGCTATGTTTGAAGCAGATCTTCCAGCCTGAGTAAAACCTTCAGATGACTGCAGCCCGGGCCAGCATTTCACTGCAATTTCATGAAAGCCCCAAGCCAGAACTACCCAGACAAGCTGCCTCCAAACTCCTGACCCACAGAAATTGTGAGTGATAATTAATGGCTATTATTGTTTTAAGCCACTAAGTTCTGGGTAATTTCTTAGGCATGATAGATAATTAATATAAAACTCCAAGTAGAATGCCAAGTAGACAGGTGGATCTGAGAGTCTGGAGTTCATGAGAGAGATTGGGCCTTGTGTTTAAAACTGGGGATTCATCAGCATGTAAAGTGTGTTGAAACCATGGGCCTAAATAAGATCACCTAGGAAGTGAGTATATCTAGATAGAAAGGCCATTAGGGCATTCTCCTATTTAGAAGGAAGGGGAGTAATATCCAGTAGAGTAAACTGAGAAGACTTGGTCAATGAGGCAGGAGGAGAACAGAGAAAGAAGAAATGTGTCTCAGGAAAAATGGAGTTTTCAACTGTGTCAAATGTAGTTCTTGCATCAAGTAAGATGAGAACATGGAACTGACCATTGGATTTGGCAGCATGAAGGTCATTGATGACCTGGACAGTTCCATGAAATGGAGGAGGTGAACACATGATTGGGAAGAGTTCAGGAGAGAAAGAGAAGAGAGGAATCAGAGATAGTATGACAGTTCTCTTGAAGAGTTTTACTGTAAAGGGGAGTAGAACGATGAAGGTACCGAAAGGTGTGGTGGGATAGGGAGGATTTGTTTGCATTTCATTCTGTTTTTGTTTTGCTTGCTTGTCTGCTTGATTGCATTAGGTTAGAAGATATGTATGAACGTAGATTGGTATGATCTAGTAGAGAAATGAAATTTGATGATGTGGAAGGTAAAATCTCTTAGTAGGAAAAGACAATGGGATTTTTTTTTTTTTCGGTACGCGGGCCTCTCACCGCTGTGGCCTCTCGCGTTGCGGAGCACAGGCTCCGGACGCGCAGGCTCAGCGGCCATGGCTCACGGGCCCAGCCGCTCCACGGCATGTGGGATCTTCCCGGACCGGGGCACGAACCTGTGTCCCCTGCATCGGGAGACAGACTCCCAACCACTATGCCACCAGGGAAGCCCAAGGTCTCCTTCTCTTTATATTAATTGCCTAGGTCATAAAAAACAAAACTGTTCACCATTCAGGAAACGTAAAAGTTAAGGTAGAACACTAATGTTGGAAAAAAAACCATTTAAAAACAAAAGGTGTCTAATAGGGTGGGGAAGTGACAACTATATTTATTGAGTGCCATGTTTGTGGAACAGAAGTATGAAAATAAATGCCCCCAATTCCTTCCTTGAACTGTGTCATATAAAGGTTGGGAGGTTAGGTAAATATGCATGAAAAACAAATATAAAGAGACTCAGAGACAAGCCAAAGCTACTTATAGCTTTATGCATCTGAATTTAGAAATGCTGATTCAATTGAATTGAGTAGAGTGACCGGTGGGGTGGGTTTGGAAGAAAAACAAAATAAAATAAGGCGGAAGTGAGTTGTTGTGGCATTTTAAAGAATGAGCACAATATGGCCTGATAGTTGGTGAAGGCATACCACACAATTATATGGTGATAACTAGCTCAGTTAGGCTAGGAAAGAGATTATTATGCGGTGCAGGTAAGCTTTTTCTATTTTAATAAGATTCAGATTAGTGTTTATAGACCAATTTTCCTAAAATAGTAATAAAAATATCTGACATTTTAAAGTGCTTACTATATGCTGGGCATATATATATATATATACAGGGTTTATACCTAAATACATATTATTTCTTTAATCCTCTATGAGGTACTTACTATTATTACCTTTATTTTACAGTGGTTAATTGAACTGCCTGAGGTCACTCAGCTAGTAAATGATGAACTTGGTCTGATTCAGAGCCTGAGCTAATATCCACTATGCTACCTTTCAAATTTCATTTATCTAGAGGGGGTAATCCACATGGCATAGCAAAGAATTGATAATTCCCAATTAAAAAGCCATATTACTAAGCTGTAATAACTTTCATTTTCTAAATACCTCTTGACTCTGTTTACCTTTCTCCACCTTTACTGTCACCACTAAAGTCTAAACTACCGTCACCTCTCACCTGGACGACTGCAACAGCCTTCTGCTTCCAGTTTTTCTCCCTTTCAACCCATCTTCAGAAAGATCTCTATGAAACACAAATGGGACCATGTCCCTTCCTTACTTAAAACCCTTCCATGGCCTCCCATCGCTCCCATTGCTTCAATGTTTGCCTCTTCCACTAGAAGGAGGTGACTGCACTTGTCTTGTTCAAGAGTTGTATTTCTAGCATCTAGGATAGTGCCTTGTATATAGTATAAGTGAATTAAATTTTTGTCGAATGAATGAAAACCAAGTGACCCTTGAAAAAAATATTTGTCACAAATAGGAAAATTAAAAAGAATGCAGTTGGAGGCATGGAGGTAGGTTTTTCATAATTTTCATAATTTGTCGTCACACAATCACTTGTTTATTTTCTTCTTTAATGGCTCATGCACTTTAGACTGTAAGTTCCATGAGGGCAGGGGCGGTGTCTGTCTTGTTCCCTACTATACCTTACTTCTATGTCATGTTCATAGGAGGTATTTAATAAATATTGGTTGTATGAATAATTTCAATTACCAACGTGGATTGTAAGCTGATGAGTCAAAGATGATAAATAGTACTGGTTAGGGCAGAATTGGAACAGGAAAACCATAGTTATAAGAGCTGTGGATGATGAGGATTCTTTCATTCATTCAATAAATACTTATAAGGCACCTACTATGTGCCAGACACTGTGCTAGGCAGTCTGTGCTATCATAGAGCTTAACTCTAGTGATAAATCAACAGGCAATTAAAATTCAGTGAGATAAATTTCCCAAGGGAGGGCAGGAAGGGGGTTCTTCGGAGAATATTTAGGAACAGACATTCAACCCAGACTTGGGCTGTCAGGAAGTGATGTCCAAATGGTTAGTAGCTAAAAGTAGAGAGTGTGGAAAGTGATGCGGAGTATTTGTATGTGTAAGAGCCTGGAGGCAGGAGAGCCACTGGTAGGTTCTCTATAACCTAAGGTTCATTCTTCTTTTTTATCATCTTTATTGGAGTATAATTGCTTTACAATGGTGTGTTAGTTTCTGCTTTACAACAAAGTGAATCAGTTATACATATACATATGTTCCCATATCTCTTCCCTCTTGTGTCTCCCTCCCTCCCACCCTAAGGTTCATTCTTAACTTCCTTTCATCCAACAAATATTTATTGAGCCCATACCACGTGCCAGGCATTGTGTTAGGCCATCATTAAATTTATATTTCAAAACTAATTGTTGAAAAATGTACATACAATATATATTACACATATATAATTCAAAATTTATTTTTGTTAAAATTTTTATTAAAAATTTTTTTCCCTCTATTCCATTAGGAAGACACACTTCTGGGCTGGGCACACCTCCACCCCTCCAAGTGCTTTGTAGATCCTTAATGATTATTTATTGAATTAATAAAGGAATGCATGTGAGAGTAACTAATCTGACCACCAGAAAGTAAAAGTCTTGGATCAGCACTTTTCAATAGATCTTTCTTTGATGATGGAAATGTTCTATATCCGTACTGTCCAGATATGGTAACAACTAGGCACATGGACTTTCCAGCACATGAAAAGTGGCTAGTGCGATTGAAGAAATAAATTTTAAACTTTACTTAATTTTAATTAATTTAAATAGCCACAATGTGGCTAGTGACTAGTACTTCAGACAGCTCAGTCTTGCTTGGTGACACGGATGAAACAGTCTGAGTTTGGCACTGGGACCAGGTAGAAGGCTTCCAGCCTCTCCTTTAATAAAATGGAGATTGTTAATGGCTATAAAATGTCTAAATTCTGGACTTTGGAATGCCACCGACAGTGATAAATATTTGTGCACAACAGCAACTCATAATTAGCACCTCAGTCACTGAAGACGAATACACCTGCATCCTAGCATCCGAACAAGACACCGGACCCAGCTCCATACGGTGAAAAGGTTGAACGCAGGGTATCCCCACGTCAGTCAGAGTGCGCTCGCGGCAGTCTGCGACCCCGAACTGCATCATGGGCTTTGTAGTTCAACATGCTCATGACGTCACTACCGGTTCCCCCGGAGTGGCTTATCGGGTACACTTCCGTAGCCTTTTGTCCTCTGGGAAATGTAGTCAATAGATGCGTGCAGGACGTGGGGTTTAGGGGTCTGGGAACTACGATTCCCAGCAGGCTATGAGATGCCCCCGGAAGTACTTATATAGTAAGCCCGTGATTGCCTCATCAGGTGCGAAGTGTGTGCTTTAGTGCCGTGGTAGGCCTGGCTTCCCAGAGAGGGAGGGGAAAGGTTGTAACCACTCCTTTAAGGGGGATCACCGAAGTCACAGTCGTGGGTTTGAACAGTCGGACGGGCGGCGCCATGGCGGTGAGTTTTGGCGGGAAGAGGTTCCGCTAGGCCAGGCGTTGGAACCCGGCTGGTTACCTGCTTTTGCCAGAGTCTAGGGGCCCCATGTGGTAGCAACTGTCCTGAAGGGAAAAAATCCTTTTCTAAAGACAGGGGAGGCCTTGCCTCCCACGTGTAAGGCTTGGCTGTTGTGAGGATGTGCCTTTTCTTGCTAGCTGATGAGCGAGGCCCTGATAGCTTTTACTTTGTAGACTACTTCATGTCACGTGTGTTATTTCACCAAAGTTTCTAAAAACTGATTTGGAGAAAGAGGAGTATGTGACATTGATTTCTCCTTTAAACAAAAAATTTTTGAGCCCCTCTTTGTAAAGTAGACAGACATTTCTGCATTCATGGTGTTTACGTGTGTGTGCGCTACATTCTAAAGTATGTGGTAAAATATGTCAGGTGCCGGTAGGTGCTATAAACAAAAAAAAAATAGATCAGGAAGCGGGGGATCAAGAAAAGCTTTGCTGAGGTGGCATTGTGGCAGAAGGTAAGGGAGCAAACCGTGCAGCTATACGGAGGAAAAGATTTCCGGGCAGAGCCAACAGTGTGAGTGGAGTGAAAAACAAGGAGGGTTGTATATGCAAAGGACTGTCATCCGGGGGGAGGTGATGATGATGATGATGATGATGATGATGATGATGATGATGATGATGATGATGATGATGATGATGTGTGTGTGGGGGGGTAGTGGTGGTGGTGGTTGATTGGTGGGTGGATGTAGGTCATATAAAGCCTCGTAGGTCCTGATTGAAAAGTGTGTTCAAGAATGAATGGGAAGAGAGAGACTGGAGATAATGAGTATGGACAACTCTTTTGAAGAATTCTGTAAAGGAGAGCAGAGGAATGGGGTAGTAGATGAAGGTTAAAAGAGGGTTTTTTTGTTTGTTTGTTTTTGGTTTTTGGTTTTTTTTTTAAGGACAGGAGAAATTATACAGTGGTTGTATGCTTATGGAAATTGTCCTGTAGAAAGGGGAAACTGATGAGAAAAGTGATGTTCCTGTATTGAATAGAGGGGGTGAGATCAGATCTACTAAGAAGTAGAATTTTAATTCATTTGGTCCCATTCTGGAGCTCATTCTCTTAATTATTGTACTATTTGCAATTGTAAACTATGGGGAAATTTCTTTTGCAAGCACCCTCCTGTAATGAAAGTTTTCTAACTCTGGAAGAAACCTTACCAATAGTAAAGAGTATAAGATAATAAACATGGAATAGCATGGATATAAAATTAGTTTTTATATTGTAATTGAATTTGTAGAGAGCAAGCAATGTAATTTCCTTCGTATCATAGGAATATTTATTTTATAGAGGTTTTGACAGTTTTAATACCTTTTAGTTACATGTCAGACTTAGACCTGGGGATTTGTTGTAATAAAGATATTAGTCAACTTTAAATTTTTTATTGTTTTAAAATTTTTCATTTGGAAAATTTAAGTAGTGAACAAAGTAGAAATAATAGTGTTATGTACTTCCATGTGCCCATCACCCAACTTCAATAATTGGCAGTTCAGGGCCAATCTCATTTCAGTCGTACCTTCCCCAGAACCTTCTCCTCCACCTGTCAGGATTCATTTTAAACAAATTCAAGGCGCTGTATCATTTCATCCATACATATTTCAGTAAGTTTTTAAAATATAATGAGATATTCTCTTAAAACATAACCACAGTGCCATTTTGACATCTGATAAAAAGCACATGAGGTCTAGTTGTCTCTCTGTGATAATGGTTAGCATTATTGAGCATTTACCATAGGGCCAGCACTATGCTATGTCCTTAATGCATATTATCTCTTAATCCTCAGAATAATAGTACAAGGTATTTATGATTATTATTCTCATTTCATAGATAGAGAAATGGAGGCTTAAAGAGGTTAAGGATCTTGTCTAAGTTCTACAGCCAGTGGTGCTAGGATATGGCCAGAGTACTAAGAGAAAGCAGAAATAAAAGTCAGAAGATGAGGGTTTTTGTCCAGCCTGACCATTTGCTGGCATGATGATCTCTGAGCTTCAGATTCATCATCTTTGAAATGGTAATCACTGGTCTGCCCACTTCTTAGGGCGATTGTTGCCCACCTCTTAGTGTTGTTGTTAAGATCAAATAAGTTAATGTGCATAAAAGTTTTAAGAACTGCAGAATACTATGAATATATGGAAAAGTTTATTATCTAGTTCAGTGGTTCTTTACTGGGGGTGATTTTGTCCCCCAGAGAACATGTGGTCTGGAGACTCTGGATTATCACAACTGGGGGTATGCTACTGGCAGTTAGTGGGTAGAAGCCAGGGATATTCCTAAACATCTTGCGGTGCCCATGACAGCCCCTGAAAACAAAGAATTATTTGGCCCCAAATGTCAATAGGGCCAAAGTTTAGGAACTTTGCTCTTGTTAAATAGCCTTTTAACTAATTCAAATAATCAGTTGTTGGGAATTTCCTGGCTGTCCAGTGGTTAGGACTCTGTGCTTTCATTGCTGAGGGCATGGGTTCGAACCCTGGTCGGGGAACTAATATTGCGCAAACCAAGCAGTGCGGCCAAAACCAAGACAAAACGAAACAAAATGAGACAGAACAGCAAACCAATTGTTTAGTTGAGTAACCAGTGAAAAAATTGAGACTCAGATTGATCAAATTGCTAAAGTTATACAACAAGTTGGTGCTGGGGCCAATATCAGATTTCATTACAATTGACCTTTGAATTTTGAGGAACAGTTTTTTCTGAGAAGCAGAGACCTCAAAGAAGAGCTTTTGTGCATTTAGCACGCTCAATACAGAGAAAAGAAATACTTAGTTCTAAGTAACTTGTGAAGGCTGTTGCTTTCATGGTGGTTGATGTCATTTTTAAGCAAAAAATATTTGTCATGTAACTTCTCTGTCTGTTAGCATTGGATGTGGTGCTGAGGTGACTAAATATTCTAAAAGTTGCTGTCTGCCAGGAGTTTACATCCCAGTTGGGTAAATATCAGGGATTATTTGGTTGCATGCAGTGGAAGCCAACTCAAGTTGGTTAAAGGAAAGAGGAATTTACTAATGATACGGTGGGATTTCATATGACCCATGACGCTAGGATAGGAGGTACAACAAGGCTTCATGAGGCCTTAGATACTTTTGCCTTTGTGGGCTGCTTCCTCTGTAAAAACAAAAAAAAAATATTAGAAATTATATTTGACAACTGTGTTGTATAAAGACAGATATATTAATATTATATATTAAAGATTTTTCTTCTATCCAAAAGTTTAGTTTTTTCTTCTGATTTTAAAAGATATTAAAATATTTTGATGAGCCCCTAGAAGTATTGTGGGCCCTAGGCAGTGTGCCTGTTCCACCTACAGATTAAGTTGGCTATTAGGAGTTGTACAGGCTGTTTTAAGGGCCAGGTGGAAGTGACTTACTTTCTTCTGCTCAAAACTCCTTTGCCAGAACCTAGTCCCATAGCTCCAATCTGTGAATTCTCCTGGAACCATGGAAGAGTATGCTTAACTGCCTTTGCTGCACTACCCTAAGTAAGGTTGGGCGTCTGTTGCTGAGGAAGAAAGGGAGGGAATGGATATCGCATAGGCAAACTGTCGTCTCTGCCATAGCTTTTTTTCAAATGGTAGTTCTTGTATGTTAGAATTGAAAACAGGGGTCAGCATGTATAGGAATAGAGAGACTTACTTATAACTTACGGGTTACTTGTTAAAAAGAGGATTTTGCAGTACGAGGGGGCCAAGGAGCTGAGGGTCTAAATGAAGTTGGTTGGTAGCAGGAATGGAAAAGAGTGAATAGATGGAGGGCCTTATTCTTTCTTGGAACAGGAAATTCCTTATGCAGCCACATTTAGTTTTATGGAAATTCTTGGGAAAGAGTCCAAATTGCTTAGCAACTTGACTCAAATATGCAACCCAGTTCTTAGTCTTAGGTTATTTTGTTATGGCATGGTATGCAAAAGCTAATTCTTTTTCACAGAGTCACAAACTGAGAGGGAAGTTCTAATCCTTCTTCTTTTTTTTTTTACTCATTTCTCTTTTTAAATCTTTAAATGTTCAACAAATATTTGAGAGCTGCTATAAGCTTAGACATTGAGGATATAATGAGAAATGAGACACAGTCCCCACTGTGAACAAACTTATAGTCCTATGGGGAAGATAGACATACTGATACTGCGTGATTAGTGCTATCATAGAGGTAATACTGGTAGGTAGGAACATATTAAGAATGGTACCTGATACACTCTTGGGGAATCAAGGCAGGTGATCAGCTGAGACCTGAAGGATGAGGTAGCCAGGCAAAGAGATTGGTGGGGTATGAGGGTGGAGAGAATAGCTTGAACAAAGGCCCAGAGGGGAGAGAGGGAGCTTGGCACACCTGGGAAAGTGCAGGTGGCTTAATAGGCCTGGAGTGGTGGTGAGAGGGAAGAGGGAGGGGCCTGGCAAAGATGAGATAAGAAGGGCCTTGAGTGCCAGGTTTAAGAATATGGACTTTATCCAGAGAGCAGTAGAGAACCTCTAAAGAGGAATTGACTTGATCAGATTTGTGGTTTTTTTTTTTTTTTTTTATATTTTTTGTGGTATGCGGGCCTCCCTCTGTTGTGGCCTCTCCCGTTGCGGAGCACAGGCTCTGGACGCGCAGGCTCAGCGGCCATGGCTCACGGGCCCAGCCGCTCCACGGCATGTGGGATCCTCCCAGACCGGGGCGCGAACCCGGTTCCCCTGCATCGGCAGGCGGACGCGCAACCACTGCGCCACCAGGGAAGCCCCAGATTTGTGTTTTGATATAAGTTCTACTCACAGCAATTACGATCTGGTCAGGATTTATAGAAATAAAAAATTTACTTGTCATTTTTATTTTCCTTTGGTGCTAGAGAAACTTATGACCATGACTTTTCAAATGTGGAATTCTTTCTTATTTCCTCTCTGCCTTTGTGGCAGGGTTCTTTTAATCCATCATTGCACCTCCCCTTGTAAGCTGACATTTCATCTTTCTGTTGCTTGCCCTCTTCTATCTTAAACTTGCTTAAAAAAATAAAAAGGAATAGTAAACTTGATTTACTAATACAATCCTTTGATTTAAAATAAAGAAAACTGAGGGAGTTCCCTGGTGGTCCAGTGGTTAGGACTCTGCAATTTCAGTGGGGAAGGCTGGAGTTCAATCCCTGGTTGGGGAACTAAGATCCCACAAGCTGTATGGCATGGCCAAAAAAAAAAAAAGAAAGAAAGAAAAAAAAAATAACTGAAAATAGTAAAACAGAGTTGACAACTCTATGGTAGATTTGTACTGAATCTTACCCAATTTTAGTACTCTTATTTTTATTACATAATACACAAGGTATATTTAACATAGTTACTAAAGAAATAGTGGGAAGTTTAGGTTTTTTTTTTTAATTGCACAGAAGTCCTGTTTGCATAGTACTTCAAATTTGTGTAACCATTTTTAAAAATAGCTGTCTAAAAATCCAGTATATCTGTCATACGAGTAGAAAGCATGTTTTAAATTGTTGGGTGGAAGGACAGAGGGAGACATGACATGACTTGGCAGGTCACTTGCCCACTAGGTTGTAAAGGTATTCAGTATAAGTAGAACCAGGGTATTTTCTCCTTTGAAAATGCTGCAGAATCTGGAAATGTTAGCATGTAAGAAGGGGAAGAAAACCTAATTTTGGTTCAGATAATTTTGTGCAAGAAAATAAAATTCTAGAAACTAATATTAAGTATTCAAAACAGAATTAGATTGTGTATGGTCCATTGGTATCCAGCTTTCACAGTTGCCAGTTACATAAGTCCCATGTTCCACCTCAGCTGTAGCACACGTGCTTTTAGTAGCTAATTCTTTTTCACAGAGTCACAAACTGAGAGGGAAGTTCTAATCCTTCTTCTTTTTCAGAGTTAGAGTGATCATGCATGTTTTTTCCTTTTATTTTCATCCAAGGGTGGCATAAGGGATGATGGGAATATTGCCAGGTAGATCCAATATGCTGGAGGCATGTTTGCCATTCTGTTTCATTTTAATTTCATATTAATAGCCTGTTAACCATTTTGGAGAGAAGTTCTTCACCAGCTTCCTTGAAAAAAAGAACATGCAGATGACTAATCCTCTCTCAGCCTCTACCCATTAGGCCTCACCATCCTCCTTTGGTGGGTATAATTGAAGCTGGGCAAGCAGGCACTGCACCATCCTATGCTTTTCTAAGTATTCATCTATTTTAACTAAATAGGAACATTTGACAATGGTGTTATATTGTAGTATCTAATTAAAAACAAGTATTTCACAGCTTTTTTATGTATTTAAGTAATTCTTTAGTCATCCCTTTGACGTCTGAAGTGGATAAATCTATCAGGTCATGATAGCCCTAATTTTTAGTCTTACTCATTTAAATTTCAAGATAACCATGGAAAAATTAATCTGTCAGTAAACAGCTCAGTTCTGTGTGAACCCAGATTTTTTTTCTTTTTTTTTTAAGCAAGTCTGCTGAAATATAGAGTGTATTATTCTGTCTCTTTTGTGTCCAATAGGAAAGGAAAAGAACAACCAAAGTGGACTTCTTGAAGAAGATTGAGAAAGAAGTCCAACAAAAATGGGATGCCAAGAAAGTGTTTGAGGTCAATGCATCTAATTTAGAGAAACAGACTAGGTGAGTAATAGTTTGTGAAATTCTACACCTTGTGTTTCCAGAACCATTGGCTGCAGAAACTGCTCTGTGGAAGGAATAAGGCAGATTGTATTTACAATGTCTGAAACAGGCTGAAGGAGGTAACTTCCACGTTCTGTATTTCAAATTAGCATCCTCTTTCCTATGGAATTGTAAAGGATTTTTTCCTATGTAAAGGTTTTTTTAAAAACTAATATTTTTCATAGTTAGACAAAGGAAAATGTTTTGAAGTTTTATCTTTGCTGACTGATAATAGCAAGTCATTCTGTTACTGATTCATATTATAGTGATAATTATCTCCAGAGGCACAGATTATAAATTTTGAAGGATTTCTGTATAAATCTGTATTGCCTTGATGTTAAGAATTGTTTATTAGAAGACAGACCATGGATAATGATATGATATTGGGGAAAAACAAAGTAACTGCTGCAGCACAGTACCACAGTAAATATATGCATCAATTACAAGATGCGTCGCAATTTCAGATATGTTGGACTGTAGAAAAATGTGCTTCTTAGAGTTGAGGAAATGCACTGACAACAATAGCAATAATAGTAGCTAATATTGAACAGGTATTGTTCAGTATGCCAAGGCAATAGGAAATATGCCATTTTTTAACATGCATATTCTCATTTAATGTTCTTAGTAACGCTTTAAGGTTACCAATATTTTATTTTTTGTTTTATTGATGAGTATACTGAGACACAGAGAGGTTAAGTAACCAGCTTAAGATTGCATAGCTAGGAATTGACAGGGCTTGGACTTCTTATCAGGACTTTCTGATTCTATAGTCTATCCTTGCTACTAAGCTACACTCTAATGGAATTTTTTTTTTTTTTTAAGAGAGGAAAAGAATTTGCTCTAATACAAAGTCTCTAGTGTTATACTTTAAACTATAATTTGAAGTGTCTATTTGGTTCTAGAACTTTGGTCAAATCTAAGGTAATTTAAAGTAATCAAAAGTGAATTAGAAAGTGCTTTTGCTCAGTGAAAGAAAATGAACTGAAGAAACTTAGAAATATAACACTGAATGAAAAAAGCTCACAAGTGAGTGAAACTAAATGATGTATCTTTTAAAGGCATAGACATACGTGCAAACTATTCAAAAACAAAGGAATGAGGAAAGTAAATTTCAAGATAATGGTTCTCTCTGGTGGGAGGGTGGGGAGTAGCACACAGGTAGCTTCATTGAGTTCATAAGTTGGATGGTGTGTTTACAGGTGGTCACTTATGAAGTGCAGGTGTGCTTTATAACTTAGGTATGTCTGTTAGATACACTTGATTCCTAGAAAAAAGGAGTATAACATAATACATTAAGCAGCTTTAAAAAGGTGCTTTTTAAGGGAATTTACCACATATCGTGTAATTTTGAGGATGTTTTATTTTATCTGAGAGGCTTTGAATTGCTTTATATATATCTAATGAAAGCATATCTCATTTAATCAGTAAAACAGTAAATTAATCCAGTCTCCCTATTAATTTTTTTTTTTTTAGTATATCATTTTTAACTCAGTATTTTATCTTAAGTTAAACCTCCAATATTTGCTACAAGGATATTTAGTTCTTTAATGGCCACCTATAAATATCTTAGTTTTTCTAAATCAAAAACAAGTTTCAATTTTAGAGAGCTTTTAATTTCTGGATTTATAAATTTAATTTTCAATGTCTATTAAATAACTAAAATTTAAACAAGTTATTTATAGTAAGTGTCCCCATGACCCCACCCTTAATTGTAAAAGGAATTTAACATTTTCTTTCTTGTACTTTCTTTTTTACATGATTGTTTTGCAGCAAGGACAAGTACTTTGTAACCTTCCCATATCCATATATGAATGGGCGCCTTCACTTGGGACATACATTTTCTTTATCCAAATGTGAGGTAAAGCTTCCTCTATGTTTAATATAATGGGATGGGAGGTCTTTAATAAATACTATTTTTAAGAAAATGGCATTTATAGCATTTATTTCCTATTAAGGGAACTTAGAATTCCTTAATTTTAAGCATGGTTTTTATGTTAAAGTAATTTAATTTTTCTATTTTCACATGCTGTATGTGTGTGTGTGCAGGGGTCTAGGTATGTATACATGTTCATAAGTAATTTCTAGGTTGGTGGAAAGACAGAAAAAGATAACTTTGGAATGACTATAAAATCTAACTGGTATTCTAAAGGAAGATGTGAAGAGGAAAACAAAACTGATGATCTTTGTGAAAAGTCAGAATTTTGTATTCTTCTAGCATTTAAATTTGTAGTTTAAATTTAATTTTTTTTCTATAGTTTGCAGTAGGGTACCAGAGATTGAAAGGAAAAACTTGTCTATTTCCCTTTGGTTTACACTGTACTGGAATGCCTGTTAAGGTAAGATTGCTTTTGGGATTGCTTTGTACTCTTTTTAGCTTAGAGCAAATAGTAATATCCAATTCAAGAGCTTGAAATAGGGTTTTCAAATATGTACTTCTATATTATGTTAAAGTGTTTTTTGAAGGGAACTGAATTTATTGTCATGAAAATTGATTTTTAGAAAACATTTGGAGAAGTGCTTAAAGGGCACACATTAAGGTCTAAGTGATTTCTAAGTAATGCTGATATCTTTTTGTTCCTTATGTATTCATATTTCTGTTTTAGAATTAGATAATAACTACTAACAAGTAAAATAGGCAGTGTTTTGTGCATTCATGGCATATATAGGCCGTTGGCATAAAATAATAAACAGTTCTATCATATTTTGGTCATTTTTGCAACTGTCTTAAATTTGTCATAAATTTATAATAAAAATAATTTTCAATAAACGATGGGCAAGAAAACTACAGTTGAAAGGATTCCCTAAATCCTTGGGAATTGGGAAATATAACTCATTTCTTTTTATTCTTCAGTCTTTTATTTTGAAAAATGTCTAACCTATAGGAAAGGTAAAACGATAATACAGTGAGCACCCATGTACCCTTCACTTATAGTTACCAAGTATTAACATTTGCCACAGTTGCTCTAGTTCTGTCTCTCAACATACAATACATGCACACTTTTTTCTCCCTTCTTCTATGAATTCATTGAAAGTAAGTTGGCAGACATCATGACGTGTCATCCCTAAACACTTCAGCTTGTATCTGTTCAGAACAAGGGTGTTCTTCTACATTGTCATAGTCCCATTATCCACTCCAAGAAACTGAACATTGATGTATCCTTTCTGGCGGTTTTTTCCTTTTTCTTTTGTGGATCACACTTTGCATTTGGTTATCACCAGTACTACATCGATGAGGTTGGAACTTCCCACTGTATCACATCAAAAGTCATATAATGGCAGCTTGTGTCATTTTAGTGATATTAAGTTAATAACTGCCAGATTTCCTCATTCTAAAGGTAACTTTTCTCTTTTCTAATTAAAAACTAATCTGTGGGATGATACCTTAAGAGCCTCTGAATATTTGGTTACCCAGTAACTCAGTGGTTTTAGCATCCTTTCATTATCCTTGTCTTTCAATTATTGAATTTGTGGTTGTAAAATGGTGACTTTCTAGTTGTCTCATTCTTTCCCTATTTGTTAGCTGAAATTCTTCATCGAAGTGTCCCCTCCCTTTTTTGAAATTCACAATTCTATATTTGTATTTTTCTCATAACTTTAACACTGTCTACTTGGTGTCATCTTTGTTTGTGACAGTGAACTCATTATGGTACAGCTGAAAAGAGCTGGGGTTGAAAGTGCAGGTTCATGTTGTAATTGTGCAGCTTACTAGCTTTATAACCTTGGATAAATCCCTTCATCTTTCAGTGTTTGTTTTCTAACTTAATGTCTGTCCTATCTACCTAAATTTCAGAGTCAGGTTTTTTTTTTTTAAATAAATTTATTTATTATTTTTGGCTGTGTTGGGTCTTCGTTGCTGCGCGTGAGCTTTCTCTAGTTGTGGTGAGCGGGGGCTACTCTTCATTGCGGTGCACAGGCTTCTCATTGTGGTGGCTTCTCTTGTTATGGAGCACGGGCTCTAGGCACGTGGGCTTCAGTAGTTGTGGAACGCAGGCTTTAGTAGTTGTGGCATGAGGGCTCTAGCGCGCAGGCTCAGTAGTTGTGGCGCACGGGCTTAGTTGCTCCGCGGCATGTGAGATCTTTCCGGACCAGGGCTCAAACCCGTGTCCCCTGCATTGGCAGGCGGATTCTTAACCACTGCACCACCAGGGAAGCCCCAGAGTCAGTTTTAGTTGGCCATAGAAACAACAAAAAAACTCAAATTGTTTCCACCTTGAATTTGTAACTTTACTATCTGTAATGTTGTGTTTTTTTGTAGGCATGCGCTGATAAATTGAAAAGAGAAATAGAGCTTTATGGTTGCCCCCCTGATTTTCCAGATGAGGAAGAGGAAGAGGAAGAAATCAGTATTAAAACAGAAGATATAATAATTAAGGATAAAGCTAAAGGAAAAAAGGTTTGGTGGTTTGATGATACTTATTTTGGTTGAAGTTTTATATTTATATTTGTCTGATTTATATGTGCATTCCCAGTACTAGCATAGTACCTGACACATAAAAAATACTCAGTAATTTTTAAAAAGTAATAAAGCAGAATTATCTTTCTCACTTTTTGATTGCCTTTTTCCCCCTTTTTACTTTATTTTGAAATAATTTTAGACTTACAGAAGAATTACAGGATTGTACAGGGTTCCCTTAGAATCTTAACCCAGTTACATCTTATATAACCATGGTACAATTCTCAAAACTAAGAAACCAACATTTGAACAATACTGTTTAAGAAACTACATACTTCATTTGGATTTAACAGTTTTTCCTTAATATCCTTATTCTGTTCCAAGATCCAGTCCAAAATCCCATTTTGCATTTCCTTGTCATGTCTCTTCTTCTGTCTTCCATGATCTTGGCACTTTTGAAGAGTACTGGTCAGATAACTTATAGAATGTCCCTCGTTTTCGGTTTGTCTAATGCGTTCTCATGAGTAGATTGAGAGGTGATGTGTCTTCAATGCATCATATCAGGGAGTATAAGATATTGATATATCTTATTACTGGTGCTGTTAACCTTGATTATTTGGTTTAGGTGGTGTCTCTTAGGTTTTTCTCCTGTAAAGATTTCATTTTTCCCTTTGTAATTCATGTATGTTTTGGGAGAGATACTTTTCAGGCTATGGAAATAATACCTTGTTTCTTTTTTTGTTTTTAAACCATTGCGTTGTATACTTTATTTCTAAAAGATTTTTATTTATTTATTTATTTTGGCTGCACTGGGTCTTAGTTGTGGCATTTGGGATCTTCATTGTGGCATGCAGGATCTTTTAGTTGTGTGTGGCATGTGGACTTCTTAGTCGTTGCATGTGGAATCTTAGTTGTGGAATGCAAACAGGATCTAGTTCCCTGACCAGGGATCGAACCCGGGCCCCCTGTGCTGGGAGTGCGGAGTCTTACCCACTGGATCACCAGGGAAGTCCCAATATCTTGTTTCTTTTTATATATTTGCTCACTCATTTTAGCATTCATCAGTGGATCTTGCCTGCAACGGTTATTGCTGCATATTTTGTTCTAATGGTGATTTTCAGTTTCCCTCATTCCTTCTACATTTATTATCTGGAATTCTTCTGAAAGGAGAAGTTGTTCTTTCTCCCCCATTTACTTATCTATTAATTTCGTTTTTATATCAGTGTGGATTCATGCATATTTATTTATTCTTTGGGTTATAATCTAATCCTATTGGGTTTTTTTAGTTATTGTTATTGCTCAAATTGTTCTAGCAGTGGCCATTGGGGGAATCTTTTAGGTGGGCTCCTGTGTCCGTTTGACATGCCCCCATCTTTTTTTCTATTTCTTTCTTTTTTTCTTTTTTGTTTTGAGCACTTCTATACATTCAGGTACCATAAGATGCTCCAGGCTCATTTTGTATTTTCCCTGTTTTAGCCCCAGAATCAACCACTTTTCCAAGGAGTCCTTTTTCCTTTTATTGAAATATGGTATTTAGAAACTATGTTCCGAGTGCTAGTTATGCTCATTGTTTCTAGGTCCTCTCAGTAGAAAGAGCAAGGAAATATATGTATGTCTACTAACCCACTTATATGTACGTGTCTGTATTTATTTCTTTATACAATTTTTTTTTTTTGCGGTACGCGGGCCTCTCACTGCTGTGGCCTCTTCCGTTGCGGAGCACAGGCTCCAGACGCGCAGGCTCAGCGGCCATGGCTCACGGGCCCAGCCGCTCCGCGGCATGTGGGATCCTCCTGACCAGGACACGAACCCGCGTCCCCTGCATCGGCAGGCGGACTCTCAACCACTGCGCCACCAGGGAAGCCCCTCTTTATACATTTTAAAAAATTTCTTTATATTTTTTTAAATGAGGTTTGTTTAAAATTAATGTAAACTCTTCCTTCCTTCCTTCCTTCCTTTCCTCCCTCCTTCCCTCCCTCCTTCCTTCCCTTCCTTTCTTCCTTCCTCTCCCTCCCTCCCTCCCTCCCTCCCTTCTTCCCTCCCTCCCTCCTTTCCTCCATCTCTCTCTCACTCTTCGCAGTGTATCGTTGTGTTGGTTTGACAAGTGCATGGAGTCATGTTTCTACCACCACAGTACTATACAGAGCAGTTTCCTCAGCCCCCAAATTCCTTGTCCTACCTTTTTATAGTTCACCCTTTTTGCCTACCTCCAGTCCCTGGCATGTGCTTACCTTTTTGATATTGGTAAATATTGGAAAAGGAGGAAACTCTTGTTAGCAGCTTATTCATAACTAAAAAAGATGCATGTGGTATTTGAAAAAAGGAAAAAAGGAAATAGAGAAGGTTTGGTGCTAAGATCTTATCTTTGTGATGATAACTTTTTATGGTTCCACCTCTGTATTGATAGTTATCTTTGGTGTCAGAATCCAGGTATCAGACTATATGGTTTGGCAACAGAACAGTACATCCAGATCCTGCAGTATTCTGACATGTCAACAGTATTGTTTTAGATTAAAAAAAACTACCAAATAGGATTATTCACTTAAAATTACTGTGGTCCTGGAATTTGTTAACCAGTTGTTAGTTGTTCTTTGATGGAGTTTGGTTTTGCTGTTATTTTCAGAGTAAAGCTGCTGCTAAAGCTGGATCTTCTAAATACCAGTGGGACATTATGAAATCCCTTGGTCTGTCTGATGAAGAGATAGTCAAATTTTCTGAAGCAGAATATTGGCTTGACTATTTCCCACCACTGGCTGTTCAGGATCTGAAGAGAATGGGTTTGAAGGTATGCCCATCACCCCCAGAGTTTAAGGAAATATGAAAAATACATTTATATTTGTGTGATTGAATGAGATTTGGACTACCTCTTAATTTAGAATAGTATATTCCAGTAATGACTCAGTACTGTTATTGTCAGATTAGAACCACAAGGGCCTCAATGTAAGCAATGAAGTACTTCAATATTTGTTGTTTTGGAATGTATATACATATATTAACAGTTAGTAGAAAGGAATTCTATTCAAAGAATATGAAGAAGCCCACAACATTGTAAATCAACTATACTTCAATAAAATTAAAAAAAAGAAAAAGAAGATATGAAGAAGTCCAAGTGTAGCTTGAATATTTAGGGATGCATAAAGGTGTTATATAAATGCTCCTTCTTAATTTAATATAATTCCTGTATGTTTAATAGGTAAATGTGTGTGTTTAAAAACTTACATATTAAGCACAAATTAACATAATAATTATGAGTATTATATATTTAATAGGTGGAACTTGAAATTTTTTGGTTTGCTTTTGATATTTTTGATATAATTCTAAGTTGGAAAATAAGGAGTGGAAGAGTAAATAATCGATTCATGGGAATTCCTGTTCATAGAGACCATATAAATTTCTCAAAAATTACCTTTTCCTTTCTCCTTTTGTAGGTAGACTGGCGGCGTTCCTTCATCACCACTGATGTTAATCCTTACTATGACTCATTTGTCAGGTGGCAGTTTTTAACGTTAAGAGAAAGAAGCAAAATTAAATTTGGGAAGCGGTGAGTTTGTTGTCCTTTGGTATTATAAAGTAAAAATCATGTAATTCCTGCATTGTAATTCAGTGTGCCCCAGAGCCTACTTTCTTCCATTATCTTTTCTCTTTTAATAATTTCTCTTTTTTTTCCTCTTGTTTCCTTTGTATTCCTTTTTGTTTGGCTGGTGTCTCAGTTTCTCTGAGCTTCTTAGTGTTTGTGACAAATAGAACCAGGGAGAATAGGGGTCTCACTAAAGATTCTCTCTTATGGTCTCACTAAAGATTCTCTCTTAGGTTCTCGCTAAAGATTCTCTTAAGTATTCTAGCCAAGTAGAAAATTAATTCTATTTGTGTTTTAGTTTATCTTTTTGCTCTATAAAATCTTCTATAAAGTTCTTCCTTGATTATGTGGACTCATTAAAAGCTATTTGCAATTGTTTTGATGAAAGTTCATAATAATGCAATTGACAAGGAAATTTAGTTATTTCTGAGATATACATTTTAAAGTAATAACTAGAATTATGACTTATAGCATTATACCAGAACATATAAGATTTTTAGAAATTTCATGTAATGTCTGAAACATTTATATTAACATATTTCCATACAAATACCCCAAAGAAAGTTTAGTATTAGTTGTGTTTTTTTGTTTGTTTGTTTTTTTATACTGCAGGTTCTTATTAGTCATCAGTTTCATACACATCAGTGTATACATGTCAATCCCAATCGCCCAATTCAGCACACCACCATCCCCACCCCCCCAGGGCTTTCCCCCCTTGGTGTCCATACGTTTGTTCTCTACATCTCTGCCTCAACTGTGATTTATGTCAAAGAGTGTTCTGCCTATGCTTTCCTCTAAGAGTTTTGTAGTGTCCAGTCTTACATTTAGGTCTCAACTCCATTTTGAGTTTATTTTTGTGTATGGTGTTAGGGAGTGTTCTAATTTCATTCTTTTACATGTAGCTGTCCAGTTTTCCCAGCACCACTTATTGAAGAGGCTGTCTTTTCTCCATTGCTTCCAAAACTATGTTGAATAATAGTGGTGAGAGTGGACATCCTTGTCTTGTTCCTGATCTTAGAGGAAATGCTTTCAGTTTTTCAGCATTGAGAATGATGTTGGCTGTGGTTTTGTCGTATGTGGTTTTGTCGTATGTGGCCTTTATTATGTTGAGGTAGGTTCCCTCTACGCCCACTTTCTGGAGAGTTTTTATCATAAATGGGTGTTGAATCTTGTCAAAAGCTTTTTCTGCATCTATTGAGATGATCATATGGTTTTTCTTCAGTTTGTTAATATGGTGTATCACATTGATTGATTTGCGTATATTGAAGAATCCTTGCATCCATGGGATAAATCCCACTTGATCATGGTGTATGATCCTTTTAATTTGTTGTTGGATTCTGTTTCCTAGTAGTTTGTTGAGGATTTTTGCATCTATATTCATCAGTGATATTGATCTGTAATTTTCTTTTTTTGTAGCATTTTTGTTTGATTTTGGTATCAGATTGATGGTGGCTTCATAGAATGAGTATGGGAGTCTTCCTTCCTCTGCAATTTGTTCCGTAAAAAATGCCATTGGTAATTTGATAGGGATTGCATTGAATCTGTAGATTGCTTTGGGTAGTATAGTCGTTTTCACAATATTGATTCTTCCAATACAAGAACATGGTCTGTCTCTCCATCAGTTGGTATCCTCTTTAATTTCTTTCATCAGTTTCTTTCTGCATACAGGTCTTTTGTCTTCCTATGTAGGTTTATTCCTAGGTATTGTATTCTTTTTGTTGCAGTGGTAAATGGGAGTGTTTCCTTAATTTCTCTTTCAGATTTTTCATCATTAGTGTATAGGAATGCAAGAGATTTCTGTGCATTAATTTTGTATCCTGCAACTTTACCAAATTCATTGATTAGCTCTAGTAGTTTATTGGTGGCATCTTTAGGATTCTCTATGCAGAGTATCATGTCATCTGCAAACAGTGACAGTTTTACTTCTTTTCCAATCTGTATTCCTTTTATTTCTTTTTCTTCTCTTATTGCTGTGGCTAGGACTTCCAAAACTATGTTGAATAATAGTGGTGAGAGTGGACATCCTTGTCTTGTTCCTGATCTTAGAGGAAATGCTTTCAGTTTTTCAGCATTGAGAAGATGTTGGCTGTGGTTTTGTCGTATGTGGTTTTGTCGTACGTGGCCTTTATTATGTTGAGGTAGGTTCCCTCTACGCCCACTTTCTGGAGAGTTTTTATCATAAATGGGTGTTGAATCTTGTCAAAAGCTTTTTCTGCATCTATTGAGATGATCATATGGTTTTTCTTCAGTTTGTTAATATGGTGTATCACATTGATTGATTTGCGTATATTGAAGAATCCTTGCATCCATGGGATAAATCCCACTTGATCATGGTGTATGATCCTTTTAATTTGTTGTTGGATTCTGTTTCCTAGTAGTTTGTTGAGGATTTTTGCATCTATATTCATCAGTGATATTGATCTGTAATTTTCTTTTTTTGTAGCATTTTTGTTTGATTTTGGTATCAGAGTGATGGTGGCTTCATAGAATGAGTATGGGAGTCTTCCTTCCTCTGCAATTTTTTGGAAGAGCTTAAGAAGGATGGGTGTTAGCTCTTCTCTAAATGTTTGATAGAATTCGCCTGTGAAGCGATCTATCTGGTCCTGGACTTTTATTTGTTGGAAGATTTTTAATCACAGTTTCAGTTTCATTACTTGTGAATGGTCTGTTCATATTTTCTATTTCTTCCTGGTTCAGTCTTAGAATGTTATACCTTTCTAAGAATGAACCCGTGTCCCCTGCATTAGCAGGCAGACTCCCAACCACTGCGCCATCAGGGAAGCCCCTTCTCCCTTTTTTTCTTGATAAGTCTGGCGAATGGTTTATCAATTTTGGATATCGTCTCAATGAACCAGCTTTTAGTTTTATTGATCTTTGCTATTGTTTCCTTCATTTCTTTTTCATTTATTTCTGATCTGATTTTTGATTTCTTTCCTTCTGCTAGCTTTAGGGTTTTTTGTTCTTCTTTCTCTAATTGTTTTAGTTGTAAAGTTAGGTTGTTTAGTTGAGATTTTTCTTGTTTCTTGAGGTAAGATTGTATTGCTCTAAACTTCCCTCTTAGAGCTGCTTTTGCTGCATCCCATAGGTTTTGGGTTGCCATGTTTTCATTGTCATTTGTTTCTAGGCACTTTTTGATTTCCTCTTTGATTTCTTCAATGATCTCTTGGTTATTTAGTAACGTATTGTTTAGCCTTCATGTGTTTGTGTTTTTTACGTTTTTTTCCCTGTAATTCATTTCTAATCTCATGGTGTTGTGGTCAGAAAAGATGCTTGATATGATTTCAATTTTCTTAAATTTACTGAGGCTTGATTTGTGACCCAGGATGTGATCTATCCTGTAGAATGTTCCGTATGCACTTGAGAAGAAAGTGTAATCTGCTGTTTTTGGATGGAATGTCCTATAAATATCAGTTGCATCTATTTGGTCTATTGTGTCATTTAAAGCTTCTGTTTCCTCATTTATTTTGGATTATCTGTCCATTGATGTAAGTGAGGTGTTAAAGTTCCCCACTATTATTGTGTTACTGTCGATTTCCTCTTTTAGAGCTGCTGATATGAGTATTGCTACTCCAGCTTTCTTTTGATTTCCATTTGCATGGAATATCTTTTTCCATCCCCTCACTTTCAGTCTGTATGTGTCTTTAGGTCTGAAGTGGGTCTCTTGTAGACAGCATATATATGGGTCTTGTTTTTGTATCCATTCAGCAAGCCTGTGTCTTTTGTTTGGAGCATTTAATCCATTCCCGTTTAAGGTAATTTTCGATATGCATGTTCCTATGACCATTTTCTTAATTGTTTTGTGTTTGTTTTTGTTGGTCCTTTTCTTCTCTTGTGTTTCCCACTTAGAGAAGTTCCTTTAGC
>NC_041221.1:141551939-141579737 GCF_002837175.3 Physeter macrocephalus | reverse complement strand
TGTCTTTAATTTTTGCCAATTTGATTACTATGTGTCTCGGCGTGTTTCTCCTTGGGTTTATCCTGTATGGGACTCTGCGCTTCCTGGACTTGGGTAGCTGTTTCCTTTCCCATGTTAGGGAAGTTTTTGACTATAATTTCTTCAAATATTTCCTCTGGTCCTTTCTCTCTCTCTTCTCCTTCTGGGACCCCTATAATGCGAATGTTGTTGCATTTAATGTTGTCCCAGAGGTCTCTTAGGCTGTCTTCATTTCTTTTCATTGTTTTTTCTTTATTCTGTTCAGCAGCAGTGAATTCCACCATTCTGTCTTCCAGGTCACTTATCCGTTTCTGCCTCAGTTATTCTGCTATTGATTCCTTTTAGTGTAGTTTTCATTTCACTTATTATATTGTTCATCTCTGTTTGTTTGTTCTTTAATTCTTCTAGGTCGTTGTTAAACATTTCTTGCATCTTCTCAATCATTGCCTCCATTCTTTTTCCAAGGTCCCGGATCATCTTCTCTGTCATTATTCTGAATTCTTTTTCTGGAAGGTTGCCTATCTCCACTTCATTTAGTTGTTGTTTTTCTGGGGTTTTATCTTGTTCCTTCATCTGGTACATAGCCCTCTGCCTTTTCATCTTGTCTGTCTTTCTGTGAATGTGGTTTTTGTTCCACAGGCTGTAGGATTGTAGTTCTTGGTGCTTCTGTTGTCTGCCTTCTGCTATTTTCATTTTAAAAGCAAATTTATATTTTACAGTCTTTTGTTTCATACCATAAAGCCAAGATCAGTGAATATTTTTCATTGGTATTACCTTTGATGAAGGCAGAAAGCTTTCATTAAATAACTATGTTGGCAGTAGAACTCGCCATAAAAGCATAAAAATGATGTAGACGTTTGCTCAGTTAGAAGTTTTAGTTAGAAGAAATATTGTGATGGTTAGGTGCAATATTGGCAAATATGTTAGGATAAAACTTGTACATTATAATAATATTTGTCACTTATTATTTATTTTTTAGGTATACCATTTATTCTCCAAAAGATGGACAGCCTTGTATGGATCATGACAGACAAACTGGAGAGGTAACTATTTGTTCCATAGAGTAGCTATTGTAATAATTAAAAAAAAAATAAATTTAGTTATTTGTTTATTTTTGGCTGTGTTGGGTCTTTGTTGCTGCACGCGGGCTTTTCTCTAATTGCGGTGAGCAGGTGCTCCTCTTTGTTGTGGTGTTCAGCTTCTCGTTGCAGTGGCTTCTCTTTGTTGCAGAGCACGCACGGGCTCTAGGTGTGCGAGCTCTAGGTGCGCGGGATTTATTAGTTTGACACGCGGGTTCAGTAGTTGTGGCACATGGGCTTAGTTGCTCTGCGGCCTGTGGGATTTTCCTGGAGCAGAGCTTGAACCCATGTCCCCTTCATTGGCTGGCGGATTCCTAACCAGTGCGCCACCAGGGAAGTCCCTATTGTAATAATTCTTAATATGGGCCTAGAGTTTAAGAAATAGATTAGAAACCTAAAAATCACTTTATTTCAATGCTGAGGTGTATAGTCATCATACTCTGGTGGCTATTAAGCCAGAGGCAGAATGTCATCATAGGTACCTGTATCTTGTTGAGGACCTTGCTACTCCAAGAGTAGCACTAGGTTCAGCTGCATCAGCTTGTGTTAGAAAAGCACATTTTTGTCTGTTCGTTTGTTTTTGGTTTTTGTTTTGTTTCTTTGGCTGCTCTGCCTGGCTTCTGGGATTCCACAACCAGGGATTGAACCCAGGCACTCGGTAGAGAAAGCACAGAGTCCTAACCACTGGACTGCCAGGGATATCCTAGAAAAGCAGATTCTTGAACCTCACCCCCAAATTGCTGAATCAGAAGCTCTGGGGGTGGGGCCTAGGAATCTGTCTTTTAACGTGGTCTCAGTGTGGTTCATATGCCTGCTAATGTTTGAGAAGAACTGCTTGGAGAGTGCACTGCTCTAAAAGGAGAGCATGAGGAAAGGTAATGAGATATGTGGTTAACTGATGTACGCAGATTCCATTTATACTTGCTTTGGTCACATGCCTACTTATTTCCAAAGTACTTCCAGCCATGCATGACATCAGTTCGTTCTACATTCCTGTAGGACACATTAGTGACATTATTCCTTGTAATAGTTGAATGAAGTAAGGGTAAGTCATTTTTCTAAAGCCTTGGCACAGTAAATCAACAGCAATGCCAGGATCTGAACTTTGCAGTCCCTATGAGTGTGTCATTCTTTGTTACCACCTTTGAACACATTTGTAGTCTAGCAACTACCTTTCAAAATCAGCCTTCAATTATGATGTGACTTATTTGACAGAAACGAGTGTTAATCAAAATTTTGAAAGATTTGAGAGCCTTCAGAGGCCCAGTTTACTGACTATGTTAAGCTTTAATATAGTCAGTGGTAGCAATATCCTAAATTTCAATAGTACATCATAGTTTTTCACAGCATTTTCCTATCATTATCTTAGGTGTTCCTCAGGACAGTCTTGTATGAGGCACAGCACAGTTATTTTACAAATGAGGAAATGAAGGCTCAGAGTGATTGTGACTCCTTGGGTCAAGCCACAAGTAAGGGCCCAAGCTAGGTTTTGAATGCTTATCACCTGACCCCTGGTCCAGTGTATGTCTGTGATGACTGCTCTGTAGGATTGATGTTGGTTGTATCTTCTAACTCCCATTTTGGCAAACGCTATTTTGGCTGATTAATCCAAGTCACTTCATTTTTTTTTCCTGCTGTTCTTCCCTCTCAAGGGAGCTCTTAGCAAATCTTCCTTAGTACAGTCTGGGCCTCCTTGGATCAATTTTGGTCTGGTGTGGGGTGGGATGGTGGTCGTCATGTCATTTTTACACATTAGGCTTCCATGTGGTCAACACACCACTGGCAGTCTCTTCATTGGAAGAAAATTATTCTAACAATGCAGGAACCCATCTTAGAAATTTGAATCAGATCTCTCACATAGATTAGTAGGTGTAATCCAAGCCTTTCTTTCTCCCTTGAATTTTTGTTTTATTTTGTTTAGGGTGTTGGACCTCAGGAGTATACTTTAATCAAGTTGAAAGTGCTTGAGCCATACCCATGCAAATTAAGGTAGGTTTGCTACCTACCTTAATAGGTAGAAGAATTGTTGCTTCATCTTTTTGAAATATCAGATAGTTATGATAGAATCCATAATGTTTTTCGCATAAATGTATATTTTTTCTTCTTAGTGGCTTGAAAGGGAAAAATATCTTCTTGGTAGCTGCTACTCTCAGACCTGAGACCATGTTTGGACAGACAAACTGTTGGGTTTGCCCTCATATGAAGTACATTGGATTTGAGACAGTGAATGGAGATATTTTCATTTGCACCCAAAGAGCCGCAAGGAATATGTCATACCAGGGCTTTACCAAGGACAACGGAGTGGTGCCTGTTGTTAAAGAGTTAATGGGAGAGGTAAGTTGGGTAGCAGACTTTATTTTAGTGCATGAATTTAGAGGAAAATGTCAAAAATGAAGCTTGAGAAAAGAACAGTTAAAAAAACGTTTTAATTGAGGTATACGTTGCAGTCAAATGTGTTGTCATAAATGTGTATATTTTTGGTGCGTTTTCAAATGTGTATACAGT
Source organism: Physeter macrocephalus (assembly GCF_002837175.3). NCBI lineage: Eukaryota > Metazoa > Chordata > Mammalia > Artiodactyla > Physeteridae > Physeter > Physeter macrocephalus. The sequence goes on along the minus strand of NC_041221.1, from coordinate 141,576,135 downwards.
CATGTAAGCACCACCCAAATCAAGATATAGAACAGTTCCAGCACTGCAGAAGGTGCTGTCATGTCCATTTCACATCACTGCTCAGCCTGCTCCTGCAGAGGTAACCACTGCCATGACTTCAGTCACCAAACATTAGTTACTCTTCTTGAACTTTACACAGTGGAATTGTATAGTCTGTACTTTTTTGTGTTTAGCTTCTTTGGCGAAAAGAAGCTAAACACAAAAAAGTACAGACTATACTTTTTCCATGTTGTGTGTAGGAGTAGTTTGTTCTCTTTTTTTTTTAACTGCTGTGACGTATTCATTGTGTGACCATATCAGTAAAATAGTATTTTTGAATCTTACATTGCAGCTCAGTAACTATCTGGTTGAAAAATACAGACAGTCCTCTCCGAGAGATTTAATAGCTGTGGTAGACATTATATTACTTTTTTAATATGATTACCTGCATTCCTGGAGTGGCATTGCAGCTGCTTTTTTTCTGAAAAGGAAGTCTTGGTTGATCTTAACTAAATCTAGATGGTTACATAGCTCTTATCGTTAGAGTTTGTTTACTTATTGGTATTTTTGAGTGTGTTTTATTCCCTTTGGTAAATGCTGATCGTTGGTATCTTAATAAATAATCTTTTAAAAGAAAAGGATGAGTAGAATACCATCTCAATTCTCCTTTTGAATTGGAGAGTTTATTTCTTACTTATTTTGTAAACTTATTTTTTGACTAGATTACTAAATATTCATAAGACTCAAAATTCAAGACGAAAAGATGGAATTCCCTGGCAATCCAGTGGTTAGGGCTCCATGATTTCACTGCTGAGGGCCCAGGTTCAATCCCTGGTTGGGGAACTAAGATCCCACAAGCTATGCAGAATGGCCAAAAAAAAAAAAAAAAAAAAAAAAAAGACAAAAAGATACACAAAATGGTCCCAGTCACTCAATTCTCCTTCCATAGGCAGTCAGTAAAATCACTGTCTTGTGTATCCTTCCAGAAGTATTTCATGTGTATACAAGCAAATACATATATATATATTCTTTTGCCCTCTTTTTTACACACAAATGGCAATGTATTTTATCACATTGTCTGTGTTTTACTTTCTTTTTTACTTAACTATAACTTGGTAATCATTTTATCAGTAGTGAAACATCTTCCTTGTTCTCTCTTTTTTTTTTGGTTGTGCCATGCAGCTTAAGGGATCTTAGTTCCCTGACCAGGAATTGAACCTGGGCCCTTGGCATGAAAGCACAGAGTCCTAACCACTGAACCTCCAAGGAATTCCCTTTGTTCTCATTTTTTACTGTTACACAGCATTCTGTTGTTTGGCTGTGCCACAAATTGTTTAATGATTCTCTGTAATGGGTAGTTGAATTGTTTCTTCTGTTATAAGCAGTGCTGTTACATCTTATTAGTTTCTGATGTTACAGTTCTGTCTGAGAAGTTTTTAGGGACAGTATTAATGACACAATTTTTTTCCTGTTCTTAAATGCAAATTTTTTCCATGTTAATTTGAGCAGATTCTGGAATGAGGAAAATGGGTGGTATAAATTTAAAAATAGCTTTCAACCTTTAAGGCTATTATGATATTTAGCCTTTATCCTATATGACTGTAAGTTCCATAAGCAGCTTATATATATGAATAAAGTGGAAGGGTGGGAACTATATGGAATTGAAAAGTGCATTTCTTAGGTAAACAAGCAGTTGCAACCTGTTTGTGTTTTTTTTTTTTTTTTTTTTTTGGCTGTGCTGAGCGACATGTGGGATCTTAGTTCCCTGACCAGGGATTGAACCCGAGCTCCCTGCATTGGAAGCGTGGAATCTTAACCACTGGACTGCCGGGGAAGCTCCACAAGCTGTTTGTTGATATATGAGAATATGGGTCCAATATTATCCGATCTGATTTTTTCTTTTAAGATACATCTTTTTAATTTGGTTTGTCTTCCTAATTATCATTTAAAATAGAGATACAGTATTCTATCTTGTTGATGTTTCATATTTTATTAAGTGATGTTTTTATCATTTGAAGTTTTAGTTGTTTTCAGGTTTTGCTAATGTAGTTAACACAGCATTGGGGAGATTCTCAAAGAAAAAATAATTCTTTTTCCTTTGAGGTAAATTCCTAGGATTGGATTGCTGGGTCCAAGTTGGATTCCTATATTGTTTTCCTCAAGCAATGTATAAGTGTAGTAATTTCCTCACAACCTTGCAAGATTTGGGTATTATAATTATTTTCAATTATTTTTAGTCTAGTAGGAATGAAAGAATGAGTGTTGTTGATTATTAGCTTCTCAAGGCTTAAAATGTTAACACTGTTTTAAATTTTAATGATTAGAATAAGTTACTTCTGCTTTATGCTGATCTTCTTCTTACATAGGATATTCTTGGTGCATCACTTTCTGCGCCTTTAACATCCTATAAGGTGATCTATGTTCTCCCAATGCTCACCATCAAGGAGGATAAAGGTAAAGAGTTTATTTCTTTCTAAAAATTCTTTGGGAAACACATTCTGGTTACATTAGTTAATTCTACATTTTCTTTTATAAGGTACTGGTGTGGTCACAAGTGTTCCTTCTGACTCCCCCGATGATTTTGCTGCCTTCAGAGACTTGAAGAAAAAGCAAGTGAGTATCTGTGATTCATGTTCGTATTTCCTCTTCATCATCTCATTGGTTAGGTACCACTGAACTAATTATTGGATTAGGCTAAAAAGCTATGCATGTATCTTTGAAATGCTACCTTTAACCTGTTTCTTGATATTTATATGTTTTTCTATGCTTTGAATTTTAAATATCGATGTAAAATTTATAGAATCTGGTTTTTTTTTTTTTTTGGCTGTGCTGTGTGGCATGTGGGATCTTAGTTCCCTGACCAAGGATCAAACCCACGCCCCGCTGCAGTGTAAGTGTGGAGTCTTAACCACTGGACCGCCAGGGAAGTCCGCATAGAATCTTTTTTTTTTTTTTTTTTTTTTTTTTTTTTTTTTTTTTTTGTGGTATGCGGGCCTCCCTCTGGCTTTTTATTTTTATTTTATTTTTTTTTTGTGGTATGCGGACCTCCCCCTGTTGTGGCCTCTCCCGTTGCGGAGCACAGGCTCCGGACGCGCAGGCCCAGCGGCCATGGCTCACGGGCCCAGCCGCTCCGCGGCACGTGGGATCCTCCCAGACCGGGGCGCGAACCCGGTTCCCCTGCACCGGCAGGCGGACGCGCAACCACTGCACCACCAGGGAAGCCCCTAGAATCTTTTTTTTAATACTTATTTTTTTAGAGCAGTTTTAGGTTCATAATAAAAATCGAGAGGAAGGTACAGAGATTTCCCATATACCCCCTGCTTTAACACCTGCATAGCCTTCCCCATGATTAGTATCACTCACCAGAGTGGTACTTTTTTTTTTTTTTCTGAAGATGAACCTACATTGACACATCATAATCACCCAAAGTCCATAGTTTACCTTAGGGTTCACTCTTGGTGTTGTACATTCTGTGGGTTTGGACAAATGTATAATGACATATGTTCATCATTATAATACACAGAAGATTTTCACTGCCTTAAAAATCCTCTGTGCTCTTTTTGTTCGTCTCTCCTCCCTCCCACCCCTGGCAACCACTGATCCCTCCCTTCCTTCCTCCCTCCTTCCCTCCCTCCCTCCCTCCCTCCCTCCCTCCCTCCGGGTCTTAGTTGCGACACGTGTGATCTTCGTTGCAGCATGTGGGATCTAGTTCCCTGACCAGGGATCAAACCCTGGCCCCCTGCGTTGGGAGTGTGGAGTCTTAACCACTGGACCACCAGGGAAGTCCCCACTGATCTTTTTAATTGTCACCATAGTTTTACCTTTCCAGAAAGTCATATAGTTGGAATCATACAGTATGTAGCCTTCTTAGATTTTCTTTCAATTAGCAATATGTATTTAAGGTTTCTCATGTCTTTTCATAGCTTGATAGCACATTTCTTTTTAGCACTAATAATATTCTGTTGTCTGGATGTACATTTATTTATTCACCTGATGAAGAACATCTTGGTTGCTAACAAGTGTTTGGCAGTTATGAGTAAAGCTGCTGTAAACATCTGTGTGCAGGATATTGTATAGACAACTCTTTTGTGTAAATACCAAGGAGTGCAAATTGCTGGATCATATGGTAAAAGTATGTGTAATTTTGTAAGAAACCACCAAACTGTCTTCCAAAGTGTCTGTACCATTTTGCATTCTTACCAGCAATGTATGAGAGTTCCTCTTGCTCCACATCCTTGTCAGCTTTTGGTATTGTCAGTTTTCCAGATTTTGGCCATTGTAATTGGTGTGTAGTCATATCTCATTGTTATATTTTGCATTTTCTTGATGGCAGATGTTGTGGAGTGTCTTTTCATATGCATGTTTGCCATCTGTGTATCTTCTTTTTTTTTTTGGTTGGGGGTAGGAGTTTATTAATTAATTAATTTATTTTTGCTGTGTTGGGTCTTCATTTCTGTGCGAGGGCTTCCTCTAGTTGTGGCAAGCGGGGGCCACTCTTCATTGCGGTGCGCGGGCCTCTCTTGTTGCGGAGCACAGGCTCCAGACGCACAGGCTCGGTAGTTGTGGCTCACGGGCCTAGTTGCTCCGTGGCATGTGGGATCTTCCCAGACCAGGGCTCGAACCCGTGTCCCCTGCATTAGCAGGCAGATTCTCAACCACTGCACCACCAGGGAAGCCCCTGTGTATCTTCTTTGGTGAGATTTGTCTGTTAAGGTCTTTGGCTTATTTACTTATTTATTTTTTTCAAATGAGTTGTTTTAATTCCAGGTGTACAGAATTCAGGATAGAACAAAGATTTAAGAACACATTTTGGCAGGCTTCTGGGCTGGGTTTATGCAGATCTCATAGCTCACGTAGAAATGGCTGAGAAGAGCTAAAGACAAGATGAGCCACTGTATGATTTTTTTTTAACAAAATTTATTCTTAAATGTACAATAGGCTCCAAGACAACACTTCATTCTAGCTATAAGTGGCAACAGATACTATGGCAGGGAGTCCAGATGTTTAAACAGGAATGGAATTAGGATCATCATTGCCTCAAACACAAGGAACAGCTTACGTTTTGCCAGAATTTTTAATAACACCTGTGGCCAGGGGGGCCTTTCCCCATGGCCTTCGCTTTTAGCTCCTTGAGTTTCTTCTGCTCCTCCTTCTGTTTCTGCTTGAATGCCTTATCTTCCTTGTCCATCTCCTTGGCTTGCTTCTTGGGGTGCTTCAGGGACTTCTCCTCGCCACTTTCACGGCCCAACATGGTGCCTGCCACCCCTTCCCCAGAGCCTGCTCCTGGAAGCCTTATTTTTTAAATCAGGTTGTTTGTTTTCTTATTGTTGAGTTTTAAGAGTTCTTTGTATATTTAAGAGTCCTTTATCAGATGTGTTTTTTGCAAATATTTTTTCTCAGTGTGTGGTTTGTCTTTCAATTCTCTTGATGTTGTCTTTTGCAGAGAAGAAATTTTTAGTTTTAATGAAGTCCAGCTTAGCAATGATTTCTTTCATAGATGATGTCTTTGGTGTTGTATCTAAAAAGGCATCACCATACCTGTGGACATTTAGGTTTTTCCCTGTGTTATCTTCTAGGAGTTTTATAGTTTTGTGTTTTACATCTAGGTCCATGATCTGTTTTGAGTTGATTTTTGTGTTGAGTGTCAGGTCTGTGTCTAAATTCATTTTTTTGCTTGTGGATGTCCAGTTGTTCCAGTAACATTTGTTGAAGAGACTGTCTTTGCTCCATTGTATTGCCTTTGCTCCTTTGTCAAAGATCAGTTGACTGTATTTATGAGGGTCTCTTTCTGAGCTCTCTGTTATGTTCCATTGATCTATCTGTCTATTCTTTTGCCAGCACCACACTATCTTGGTTATTATAACTTTACTATAAGTAAGTCTTGAAGTTAGACAGTGTCAGTCTTTCAATTTTATTCTTCTTTTATATTGAGTTGGCTATCCTGGGGCTTATTCCTCTCCATGTAAACTTTGGAATCAGTTCGTTGATGTCCATAAAGTAACTGGTTAGAATTTTGATAGAGAGTGTATTGAATCTGTTGGTTAAGTTGAAAACAACTGACATCTTGACAACATTATGTCTTCTAATCCTTGAACATGGAATATCTCTCCATTCATTCAGCTTCTTCTTTGATACTGTTCATCAGAGTTTTTTAGTTTTCCTCATATCTTACGTTTACATTGTTAGTTTGTACCTAAGTGCAATTGAACAACACAGGTTTGAACTGTGCAGGTCCATTTATAAGTCTTTTTTCAATAAATGTGTACTACAGTACCAGGTGATCTGTGGTTGATTGAATTTGCAGATGTGGAACACGGATACAGTGGTCTGACTAAAGATATATGCAGATTTTTGACTGCTTGGGGTAGTTGGCACCACTAACCCCCATGTTGTTGAAGGGGCAACTGTATTTAATTTAGGGGGTTACTAATGTAAATGGTATTGTGTTTTTAATTTCAAGTTCCACTTGTTAATTGTTGGTATATAGGAACACCATTGAATTTTGTGTTTTAGCCGTGTATCCTGCAACCTTTCTATAATTGCCTATTAGTTCCAGGACGTTTTTTTTGTTGATTCTTTTGAATTTTCTACATAGATGATCATGCTATCTGCAAACAAAGACAGTTTTGTCTTCCTTCCCAGTCTGTATACCTTTTCTTTTCTTGCCTTATTTAATTACCAAGAGCATTCAGTATGATGTTGAAAAGGAGTGTTGAGGGCTTCCCTGGTGGCGCAGTGGTTGAGAGTCTGCCTGCCGATGCAGGGGACACGGGTTCGTGCCCCAGTCCGGGAAGATCCCACATGCCGCGGAGTGGCTAGGCCCAAAAAAAAAAAAAAAAAAAAAAAAAGAGTGGTGAGAGGGGATATGTATTGTGTCTGATCTTAGTGGGAAAGCTTTGAATTTTTTGAAAATCATCAAGTATGATTTTAGCTGTAGGTTGGTTTTGTTTGTTTGTTTTTTTCTTTGGCCGTGCTGCATGGCTTGTGGGATCTTAGTTCCCTGACCAGGGATTGAACCCTGCCCCCAGCATTGAAAGCGCAGAGTCCTAACCACTGGACCACCAGGGAATTCCCTAGCTGTAGGTTTTTTTATACATAGTCTTTACCAAGTTGAGAAAATCATCTTCTATTCTAGTTTACTGAGAGTTTTTATCTTGAATAGGTATTGGATTTGGCCAAATACTTTTTTTCATCTGTTGATATGATTGTGTGATTATTCTTTTTTAACCTGTTGATGTGATGGATTTCATAAGACTTTTGAAAAAAAGGTTTGAGAAAAATTTTCTGATATTCACATTTTCATTGCAACCTGGAATATGAACCTCATTTTAAGTGGTGTGTGTGTGTGTGTGTGTGTGTGAATTTTTGCTTTTGGCTGTACAGTTTCATCATTTAAGTCATTCACTCTAACTTAAACTGTTTAGTTTTTTTAAAGTCATATGTCACTTCTTGAGATATTTTGTAATATTAAAAAATTGCTCTCTATGGAGGGAAGAACAAATATAGTTTTAAAAAGTTTGGAGGGTGCTTCTCTTAATGATTATACAGTAAGTCCCCTACATATGAACCTTCAAGTTGTGAACTTTGAAAGCTGCGAATGTGCATCTGGTTCCAGCAAGGAACCAGAACCTCTGCCATCCATCAATGTTAGGCATGAGTGAAATTGCAGCTTGCCCTCCGTGTCCTGTTGCTGATGATCCTTCAGCTCTATGATCTCCCACCTCCTGTCCCTCCTCCAGTCAGTAACTCTTCTTGCCTGTTCACTTGATGCCATCCCCTATATGCCAGCTGTTGTACAGTACTACTATAATATACTTTTCAAGGTACTGTACTGTAAGATTAAAAATGTTTTCTTTATTTTTTGTGTTTGTTCGTCTTGTATGTATTATTTGTGTGAAAAGTATTATAAACCTATTACAGTACAGTACTGTATAGCTGATTGTGTTAGCTGGGTACCTAGGGTCACTTTGTTGGACTTACGAACAAATTGGACTTATGAATGTGCTCTGGGAACAGAACTCGTTCATATGTAGGGGACTTACTGCACCAGTGAAGTATTGATCATTAATATTAACTTCCAATTTTGTTGTAGGCTTTACGAGCAAAATATGGAATTAGAGATGACATGGTCTTGCCATTTGAGCCTGTGAGTACATAGATGATTCAGAGTATTAATAGCCATTTCTTTATTAGAGAAAAAAAGAACAGCTAACACTTTACTTGTCACAGAATTAAATAATTGGTAGAGTATGAAATAAGAGGGAGTTTGTTTAAGAGTTTATTTGCTTTAACGTGATATCTGCTGTGGTGGATAAGAACAAAAGAAAAACCAACAATAGGCATTTTCTTAGCACCTAGCACCTGTAATTCTGAAACAAACAAACAGCCTTTTAGCATTACCAATTTTATAGTAGCTTATTTTCTAATGTGGCCAATTTCCAGGCTTCTAAAGACAAAATTTTGCCATATTACTCATGAATGTTTATGTTTTCATATTAGTATCTGCAGAAGAAAAAAAATTTAAATTACTAGTGAATAATTTTCATGAAGAATCCAGAAGACTTAATATAAACCAGAAATAAGACCATCCATAAATTTAGTTGTTTACAGCATTTTGCTAGTTTCAACATTAGTTAATTATGTGCCAGTGTGGGGTTGAGAGCTGGGGAAGGTGTGTATGTAGTGAGGGAGGGACAGTGCAGGGGTTGGTGCAGAGAATTCGGGGGGTTCCTATGGAGAGTAGGAAGACAAATTCACATCTGGATGTTAGTCCCTAATGTGTGACACTACCCTAATGATATATAAAATCTGAAGTGACTTCATTGGACAGTAGAGGCAAAAGGACTATGCCTTTAGGGCTGTTTTTGTGTTTATTCATTGTGAATAAGTTCTGACATTGCTCTTTTTTGCAGGTGCCAGTCATTGAAATTCCAGGTTTTGGACAGCTTTCTGCTGTAACCATGTGTGATGAGTTGAAAGTTCAGAGCCAGAATGACCGAGAAAAACTTGCAGAAGCAAAGGAGAAATTATACCTAAGAGGCTTTTATGATGGTGTAAGTAATAATTTTGTTATCATTTTTATTTGATTTACTTACTCCATGCTCTGTGATTTTCTTCTTAGTGGTTTAGAAAAAAACTATAGAAAAATTCAATATTGTTTCAACTCTATCCTGTTTTGAGAAGTGATTACTATAAGATTGTGTTCTTCTATTTCCAAATTTATTTTTTTAATCTATTTTGGTCCAGTAGTATTTACGGAAATTCCATTTTTGTGCCCTCTAATCTCTGAGTGAATTTCTTGAGAAGATACTTAAAGTTAGTTCATATTATTATACAATAAATTCCAAGTTTATTGCATGGACCATACCTGGTTCCTTCTTTTGCTCTCTTAATTGTGGAGTTCATATTTTAAATAAGCAGTTTCATTCAGTTCATTAATTTACTTCTTAACGCCTATTCCATGCCATGTTAGCATAACAGACAAGCTGTGAACCTCTCTTTTTCTCCTCAATTGTGCATATGTTAACTTGGCTTACATTTCCATGGAAAGAAGATGAGGCTAGAGAAAGTAAAAACCCAATCAAGTTGCTAGTGACTTGAGGTTGAAATGAAGATTTTTAAGGCTGTAAGTGAGAAGTTCTTTATTTTTACCTTTACTTGCATTTCTCTGGATAACCAAGAATTGGTTATATGTCCCTTTTAAAAGTAACTTACACGTTTTGGATGACAGTAAAAGCCAGCACTTATAGAGCATTTACATATTAACTTACTTATATCTCAAAATAACCTTGTGAAGTAGGCACTTATTCCAGATTTATGGATGAGGAAATTGAGGCACTAAGAGATTAAGTAGTTTACCTAAGAGCAGCCAGATAGCCAGGCAGAGGCAGAACTGGGACTCAATCTAGGCATCTTGGCTCTAAGATTTGTGCTTTTAATCCCTGTGCCATAATGATCAATAACTATAATTTCATAATGATGAATTAAGTAGATATGAAGCATCTTGGTACGTTAGAGAATTGGGGCAGAAAAAAGAACACGTGTCTTTTCCACTTAAGATAGAAACTATTAAGAATTCCCTGGTGGTCCAGTGGTTAGGACTCTGCACTCTCTTTGCTGAGGGCCTAATTTCAGTCCCTGGTCAGGGAACTAAAACCCCAATCCCACATGTCGCGCAGTGTGGCAAAAAAAAAGAAACTATTTGAGAGAGTCAACAGGAGTCAGATAGATGGAGGTCAGAGTATCAGCTGGAAGGGGACTGTGACTTTGTTCTGTGACAGCAATGGGCAAGTCATTACTTTGCCCTAGAATTAAATCTCCCCACTACATAAAAGGCAGAGTTGAAAAACAGTAGGCCTTCCTCTAAGAGCCAAGTTTATCACATGGGCAAGCAAAGGAGAACGCTTGCTGGCAACAGGCAGAGTTGAAAAGAGAAGCCTAAGTGGGGCCGAGCTGCATTTGCTCAGTTCCTTCTCCTAAAGCCTTCAGGAATGATGTGAGTTAGGGTAGAGGAATTCTCTTCACATGGAAACCTGAGAAGTGGGAAGGAAGTGAGCATTTCTTTCTAATCATGTTCATAATACTTATCCTAGTTATACTGAAAGCAAAACAAGTGTGTTGTAAATATTAGCTGTCCAAGCTGTGCCAAAATAAAAATTTATGGTTCTAAATGTGATAAATTTCACACTAAAAATATTTTGGTTGTGTGTGGAAGTAAATTTAGTTAGGGAAAGTTCTGGGGGGGCACCCAAAGCAAATTTTAATTGTATGTGCTTTTTCCCTACTTCTCATCCTTTTAGGTAATGTTGGTGGATGGATTTAAGGGACAGAAGGTCCAAGATGTAAAGAAGACTATTAAAAACAAGATGATTGACACTGTATGTAATAGGCTATCCTCTGAAGGCTGTTTTAGGAGAAGAGCTTTCAGTTAATAGACTTTACAGTCTTACTTAGCAGTGAGTTCTGTAGTAGAACCTGGAACTATATTAAAGATATAATTTTGTTTATATATAAAATTGGGGACCTATTTAGCAATTCATTTAACTTGAACATCCCACCTGTAATGTTGATGAAGATAGTGTTCTAAAGTTGGCATGTACAAATCACATACAGAGAATTTTAGTGATGCTTCCCGGCAGTAACCATTCGAGGTACTGGTAGTTGACAATTCTTTATGTAGTACTTTACTTTTTACTTTCATCCTTTTTCCCCCTCTTCATTTTTGTTGTAACTTTTTTCTTTTGAGTTACTTAACTACTTAACTTTTGAAATTGAATTTTTATTTTTGACAGTTATGTATACCCATAATACAGAGACAATGATCTGTAAGTCTTATTAAAATTAAAAAAGCAGCAATTTCCTCTCCATCCTTCTACATTCTCTTAAATTTCTCTTCCTTGGACAGGCTTACTTCCATCTCTTTTAGTTATTTCTTTTAGTATTGACCTCTGCCTCTCTTATAGATCTCTAATCTAAATACTTGTAGTGTAATTTTAAAAATTTTCAATTTTAGCCATCAGCTATAGACTTCCTACTGTGGAAGATCAAGATTTAACTCTTCTCCAACCTGTGTCTTCCTCTCTAACCTTGCATTTGTATACACTTCTCCACCCCCCATCTTCCTAGTATAGGTATATTATAACTTATGTTAGAGCAGTAGTCAGTGTGTACGTTTTTGAGACATGGCTGATCCATAATGTAGTATACAATGAGAACTTCTCTTCCCTAGCTTTTGGTTTTCCCTGGAGTTAATAACTGCCTTTCCCGCTCCCCCCCACCTTTCTTACTTTTAAATACAGTTATCAATACTTCATCCACAAACTCTGTCCCAACTGTTTATTTCTCCTCTCAGTACCTTCAAACATATGAGTATGCTGTTGTTTACATCTTAGAGAAAGTTCTTCCAGAGCCTTCTGGCCTGTTGTAATTATCCACACAGTTTGCGTACTGTAGGTATGCACAGATGTCATCTGGGATGTTCCTCCACCATTACTTAGGATTTCCTTTGCTTCTCTTGAGTTAGATCTGCTGTTTCCTTGCTCCCATGGCTTCTTCTTTCTTATTTACTTTCCTGTTTTGGTGATGCTCTGCCTCTAGTAGTGTTCCCAAAAAAGGGTGCCTGGAAGGTAAATTTTTGTGACCTTCCATGTCTGAAGTATCTTTATTCTGTCCTCATACTTGAATGCCTGGGTGTAGGATTCTGGGTTGGAAATAATTCTCCCTTAAAAATTTGAAGGCCATTACCCATGGTGTTCTGGTTCAGTGATGCTGTTGAGAAGTCCAAAACCATTCTGGTAATAATGGATCTTTTATAAGTGACCTGTGTCTCCACTGTTCCCTGCACTGCCCCCCACCATGCCAAAGCTTATAGAATCTTCTCTTTTTTTCCAGTAGTTTGAAATTTCATGATGATTTATTTTGGTGTAGGTCAGTTTTCATTCATTCTTCTGGCTGTATGCTGGGCTCCTTCAATCTGGAAACTTATGTTCTCCAATTTTGGGAAAATTTCTTGACTTTTTTGTTTAATTATTTTATCCCTTTCTATTCTTTAGTTTTGCTTTCTGAATTCTTATTATTCAGATATTGGAGCTCTTAGACTCTGAAAGTTCTTTTGCTCTTCTATCTGGGGGAGTCCCTCACCTTTTTCTTCTTATGAGTTTTTGTTCGTTTGTTTACTGTGTTTTTTATATCTGTTACTTGTGTGCTTGTGCGTATGTGTATAAATAATTGTTTCTAAGAATTCATTAAAATTTTTTTCTTTGTGTGGAAAATTTCAAATTTATGAAAAAGTGGAGTAGTATAATGAATTCTTGTGTACTTCTTACCCAGCTTCAACATTTACCAACTCAGAGCCAGTTTAAGAGCTTATTCTTGTTATCTGATCCTTTTTTTATAGGATGCTGCTATTGTTTCAGGGATATGAAATTTTAATCTCTTATTAATCTGAGGAAGACTATTGATATTTAAGAATGGGTACAGAAAGATGATTGGAACCTTTTTGGATATGGGTAGGGCTTGTCTCTGGGCTTCACTGGGAGAGATCTGGAAGGTCCATTTAGACTTTAGGGAAACCCTGATGTTAGCCTTGATGTTAATTAGGGCCTCTTGGTTTGTTAGATTCCCCTCAGAAGATTCTTCAGTTTCCGGTTTAAAGGGTCTAAGCTAACTGAGCATTCTGGGAGCTAAACGGCGGAAGATTACTAGGTTGGGTTCTAACACCCAATGTGCTGACTTTCACTTAATCCCTCTTTTTCACTATGATACCCATACCCTCAGCTTCGTCCTCTGGTTGACTCTCTTTTGTCCTCTCCAGATAGTAAACCTTCACTGTTCTGCTGGCATAGGAAGGGGCAGTTGCCTGTCTGCATGGTGTGGGGTTAGGGTATCTGGGGTTCTAACTTCTTGAAAAGACTTCAGTTAGTCCCCCTGTTTCCAGTCTCATGTTACCTCCTCTTCCAGAACTATCTTGTGCCACAAATCCTGAGTCTTTTTGGAGGTTCTGTAATGCAAACTGAATTGCTTTTCAGCCTTCTTTTCTGTGGGCTTAGTATTCAGCTAGCTTCCTTTGATCTGCTAATAGATTGTCACTCATTCTGCTTTTTAGTTTCCAAAATTTGGTTGATATTATTTCTTCTCCCATTCTTGTTGTCTTTGTAGCTTCATACCATTAAGACAAAAAAAGCCTCTTTGTTGTTATTTTGTTAGAATTTTGAGAGGGAGCACAGTTAATTAAATGTCTGTTTTTAATTTACCATCTTTAAACCAAAGTCCTACCTGTTTAAGTTCAGTGTGAAGAACTTGCATTAAGAACACAGAGCAATGAATCATTTTTTGAATGATAATGCTGAATTTTGTTTTTAAAAATTATCCTAACCTAATAAGTTTGGGATTATAATACATTAAGAGATATTTGTATTTTTTTCTAAAAATAAAATTTGTGGTCAGTTTTCTAGTGGGAATTTTTCATGATGCTATAAATCTTTAGTAAAAGTATTTTCTGTGTTTAATTTTTGTGCATCTCTTTTTTTTAAAGGCAGTGGTTCTGTGCATCTATTTTCTTTATATTTTTATTATAACAAGAATAAAAGGCTGCCATAGGCAGCCTAACCTTCAAACCATAGCATTAGAAACTGTTAAACAGTTAAACATCTTTCACTCTGAAAAGGAATAAGCTGTACCTAGAGAAGGTGATCCATTTGATGAAGGTGCACGCCTTTTCAGAAGCAAGTGTTATACAGAAAGAAAAGCAGATAACTTCTACCCTGGGAAGAGGGAAGACATAATGAAAACCTGGGGTTTTGGTTACTGGTGGTAGAGCATTTTTTTTTCTAAAAAGTTACTTTTCTTTTCCTTGAGGAATAGAGATTGCCTTGACATAATATCTGATATATTTTTATTTACTTTCATTTAGGGAGATGCATATATTTACATGGAACCAGAGAAACAAGTTATGTCCAGGTCTTCAGATGAATGTGTCGTGGCCCTGTGTGACCAGTGGTTAGTTTTTCTTATAGCAAGAAGAAATTTCCTCCTGTCACTTTGCTTATCCTTGACTTTTTTTTTTTTTTTAATCAATTTGTCCACTCCCAGGTACTTGGATTATGGAGAAGAGAACTGGAAAAAACAGACATCCCAGTGCTTGAAGAACCTGGAAACGTAAGATGGGAGAAAGTGATAGGGAAGGAGATGAGAAACAGGGAAGACAATGAAGGTGAAGAGAGATACTTTATCTTCTACTCTCTCCAGGTTCTGTGAGGAGACCAGGAGAAATTTTGAAGCTACCTTAGATTGGCTGCAAGAGCATGCTTGCTCAAGAACTTATGGCTTAGGTAAGCAAACTTCAAATTTTTCTGTTTGAATGACTTTACCAGTTACACAGCAAATTAACACTTCACCTTTTTTTCTTCTCTTCCAGTGTGTTTCTGAATTGGAAGTGAGAGGTTTTGGTTAGAGGGTGAAGGAAACTAGGATGTGGTCCCCTACCATCTACCTGGTGGTAGAAGTATCTAATGCCCATATAGCTTTTATGATGCAGTTTTTTTTAATAGAAAGTTTCTAGTGCTTCAGCCATTTTGTTTTTTTATTTACTGGTTTATTTATATTAATTATTCAAGTAAATTTAAGAACCTAAATAAGTAGCTTTGTCAGTGCTATAGACCTGCTCTTAAAAATGTGAATTTTGTAGATGAAGTGTCTCTTAGGTTCCTCATGCATTAATTATCTTCTTTTTATCTCACAGGTACTCGTCTGCCGTGGGATGAGCAGTGGCTGATTGAATCACTCTCTGACTCCACTATTTACATGGCATTTTACACAGTTGCACATCTGTTGCAGGGAGGTAACTTCCGTGGACAGGCAGAGTCTCCACTGGGCATCAGGTTAGTAAATGGATAAGGGGACGGAATGTAATTTGTTAGCATGAGGTGATCTTTTGATTTATGTATTGAAAATTCTTTCTTTTTTTAAAAAAATTTATTTTATTTTTATTTATTTTTGGCTGTGTTGGGTCTTTGTTGCTGCACACAGGCTTTCTCTAGTTGTGGCGAGCTGGAGCTGCTCTTCATTGCGGTGCTCAGGCTTCTCATTGCAGTGGCTTCTCTTGTTGCGGAGTATGGGCTCTAGGCGCGTGGGCTTCAGTAGTTGTGGCTCGCAGGCTCTAGAGCACAGGCTCAGTAGTTGTGGCTCACGGGCTTAGTTGTTCCGTGGCATGTGGGATCTTCCTGGACCAGGGCTCAAACCCGTGTCCCCTGCTTTGGCAGGCGGACTCTTAACCACTGCACTACCAGGGAAGCCAGAAAATTCTTTCCAATAATTAGTTTTTATAAGAATTCATTTAGTGGAATTTTGTCATGATGTTTTTGCTTTTTTTGCATTGAACTGAGAAAGTAAGTAATAAATAGCTCCTTCTCTATTATCCATTCTTCATTCTTATGGGAGTCTGTTGTCCTCATTTGTTACTGTAAAACATTAAGAAAGTGATTTTTACTTCATGGTTGGATTAGAATGCTGATTCTTTCAAAGAAATTATATATATATTTTGTTGTTGTTTGTTCATTTCTTTTATTTTAATACAGACCACAGCAGATGACCAAGGAAGTTTGGGATTATGTTTTCTTCAAGGAGGCTCCATTTCCTAAAACTCAGATCCCAAAGGAAAAATTAGATCAGTTAAAGCAGGAATTTGAGTTCTGGTATCCTGTGGATCTTCGAGCCTCTGGCAAGGATCTTATTCCAAATCATCTTTCATATTTCCTTTATAATCATGTGGCTATGTGGCCAGAAGAAAAGTGAGTGCTAAAAAAGATGCAGACTAAATTTATTGATTATTGACAAGGATGCCTTGTGGCTTCAAATATATAGATGTTATTGTGGGGGGTATAGTTAGATTTAACAGTTACATTCTTTTTCTAATATTAAATGTACTGAAGGAGAAAGCACACCTTCTCCTATCTGTTATATCCAGAAATCTTTGTACCTACCTTGGGCCACCAAAGCATGTCACATTTCAGGTACACTGTCAGTAATGTTACATGACTCATTTGACCTGTTAGATGCTGGAATAAAGGCGATTTCAGACAGAGCGTAGGACATTAGAATGGAAAGGAAACATCTCTTTAGAGCTGAGAGCCCCAAGATTCCAGCATTAAGTAGTGATGTTCTAACTAGAATCTGGGTCAAAGATGCATTTTTTAATACCATGTGCTCAAGAGTAATCCTTCTATCATCTTCCCTCTTTATCCAGACATGTCTCTGTGCCTTTTACTCCTGTCCTCAAGTAGCTGAAGAAACAAACCCCTTCCACTGTTCAAATTTTATTTTGTAAAACCAAAGCAATCTCATGGGACTTTTTGTATTTAGGCTGAGATTGCATTTAGAACGAGATTACATTTTCTTTCTCAAGAATAAAAGGGAGATTTTGAAGAAGAGGAATAAAATAAATATGATGTGGTTCTTGTCATCCAATTATTTTTCTCTATTGGTTAAAATGTGTTTTTGGAGATATCAGGTGTCTCAGAAGTACTTGTTAGTAATATAGTTGAATATTTATCCCCTTGCATCAAGTTTTGGATATGTGTTAGGGTTTTAAAAATTACAGAGAAGTAGTAGCTTCAAGTGCTTTTGTCAGACACTCTTCTAATCACTTTTAGTAACTCGTGTAATTTTCACTACAACTTTTCGAGGAAGGTCTGTAATACCTCGTTTTTACGGACAAGGAACCTTTGTGAGGCATAGAGAGCTCAAAATAACTCACCCAGAGTTACCCAGCGATGGCAGAACCAGGATGCAGAACCCAGCAGTCTGGCTCCAGAGCTCTTGCTCTTAACATTACCCCCTACATGATCTCATTGTTAGAATGAATGAATGATATGTACATAGTTTGAAAATTCAAACAGCTCATAAAGGTACAAAATTAAAAGTGAACTTTCACCCTTTTCCCTATATTAGTCTATTTCCTAAAGCTCATCACTGCTACTGCTTTCTTGTGATTTCTTCTGGAGAATGTATGTATGCATATACCAGCAGCAGATATCTATACTTGTTTATTTTTCAGTTTATACAAAGATGCCACATTATAGACAGTATTCTGTCTCTTGTTTTTTTCCTTGTAATAGTATATTTCTAAGATCTTTTTATTTTTATATATAGCCCTGCCTGTATTTTAAAAATAGTTACATAGTATTTCATTGTATTCCTGTAGCATAGTTTATATCAATATAACCAGTCCTTTACTTATGGATCCTTTCCTTGTTTTCATTGGTTTCCTGTTATGAACAGGACTCAATTAATATCCCTGCACATTTGCCTTAGCAATCTTTTATGAATCTTTTAGCATTTACCTCAAATTTTTAAGGCTAAATCATAATCTTTAAGTTTTATTTTCTATCTTTAAACATTTTCCTGTCAAGTGATAAATGGCCTGTAGCTGTGAGAGCAAATGGACATCTCCTCCTCAACTCTGAGAAGGTAAGGCTCATTGCCTCTTGAAAGGTTAAAATGCTACAGAAAAGTTTTTCAGATTTAGGATGTTGTACTTTTTAAAGAAATAAAGAATGTGAAAATCAGAGCGTTAAATATCTTCCATTTAAAATATTTAGGACTACCAGCATAAATGAGAAGTTTATTTTAAAGTTGAGTGAGTGGAGTAGATAGTATTAATTGAGAGGTGGGATGGGGAAAACTTCTCTATTATTACATTTGTATTAGAGTGGCAAAGGATGACACAAATTATTATGGGAGGAGAGAGAGAAAGGGACAGGAAATGTAAAGATCCTAGCATTGTGACCCGACAATATCTTTCTCATTAAGTTGAGAAAATAATTTGGTGGTTTTTGCTTTATACTGTGACTGGCCACTAAATTAGAATAATAGAATTTTGGAGTTTATAGGATTTTTAAATGTCATTTAATGCTTCTTTCCAGATGGTATCTCTCTCCCCATACTCCTGCAATTTCCCCTTTTCATTACCACTACTAATATATTCAGTATATGATTTTTTTTAATGCTACGTAAGACTTCACCTAATTATTCAATATCCTCAGCAGGAGTTATGCCAACCTCTTGACAAGCCCTTGTTTGCCCCTATGATGATTTTGTGTACATTAGAAAGGGGCACCTTTCCTCAACTAAACAAAAATTGTTACAATATTATTTATTTCTCATTAATAACAATTATAACAAGTTGGATTTGTTCCAACCAGTGAATCTTGCTACATCTGATGGAATATTAATGGTAAAAGAATATTCACTGCTATAGGTATGTCATAATGAAAATAGTTATAGATTTAAGCATAGCAGATGATATGAATTGTAAAATGAGATGTTATTTTTTACCAGTATCCTAATATTGAAAGGGAATAAAAAAGTTCATGTAAGGTAATCTGTACATTAGGCTGAAAAATAGCTATTTTATAGATTTTGTTAAATCAACAAGGACTTTTGATTATCAAACTCATTTGTTCTTTGTAGGTCAAAGTGAACCGTATATATATTTATATGTATGTGTGTGTATATATGTGTGTATGTACATGTGAGTATATAAATATGAATCCTGCTATAACATGAAATTTCCTTTGGTCTCCACATTGTTGTGCTATATGTGCATTATACTGATTTTATTAGAACAAAATATTTTACTGCCATATAGTAGAAAATTGATAGAATAACCACCTCTCTTTGGTATCAGCAAAGTTACAAAAACATAAACATTTTTTAAATAATAAAGATTGCTAGGCTGAGCACAGTTCCTCCTTAGTTGTGCTGCCTTCAGGCAGAGCACAACTTGAGTAGCCAGTTGTGACCCTAATAACAGGAGGTTCCCTAAAACCCTAATTTTGACCTCATGAGCTTGTCCATTCATTTCTGAATGACACTAATTGCTTTAAAGCTCTTCTTTATGACCAGCTGAAGTGTTCCAGAGTTATAGTGGAATCATCCATGCGTCTAAACCAATTCCCAAGGGACAGTATTGGTTAATGGAAAGAGCCGTGGACTGAGTATCAGACTGGAGATGCTGTCCTAGCTTTGTCCACTGACTAGATTAGTGACTCAGACAAGTCACTTCAGTTTTCTCCTCTGTAAAGTTAGTATAAGGTATCTTTTCCTTTCCATGCTTCTGATCCTTTTGGTTTTTATCTGATTGTGGCCAACCCATTTAATTTGATGTGGCTGATTTGGTTTATTTTATTTATATATACTCTTACTAATGCCTGATCATTGACTTTCTCTTTCAGATGTCAAAATCCACAGGCAACTTCCTCACTTTGACCCAAGCTCTTGACAAATATTCAGCCGATGGTGAGTATGCTTTTTTGTTATTGCTGTTGCGTAGTGTCCAGTTCTCCTCAGATTGCAGAAGGCAAGTTAGCATTGTTGTTTCAGTTTCATTGCTTTTCTCTTACACTTTTACCAATACTTTAAAATATTCATGTTTTCTTTGTGTACAGGAACGTAATTTTTAAAACATAAGAATTGCTGATCTGATCTGTTTAGGAACAGATTTAAGCTAAGATTAATACAGTCTTCTTTCAAAGGAAGCTCACTGTAAGTGCGACCTGGTTTGTTCCTAATTTCATGCTACTTCTAAGATTAAAGAGTTGGTTTGTAGGGGGATTTCCCTGGCGGTCCAGTGGTTAGGACTTCACCTTCCAATGCAGGGGGTACAGGTTCGATCCTTGGTCGGGGAGCTAAGATCCCACATGCCTTGCGGCCAAAAAACCAAAATATAGAAGAGAAGCAATGTTGTAACAAATTCAATAAAGACTTTAAAAATGGTCCACATCAAAAAAAAAAAAATCTTAAAGAAAAAAAAAAAGAGTTGGTTTGTAGAGATGGTAAGTATGTAGGAAGCTTTTTCAAAGTATTTCCTCCATATTTGGTATACATATAAGTGACTTGAACCTAGGAGCATTCATTTCTTCAAAAAATATGTTTTCCCTGGCCTCATTACTATTCCATTTAACTGTTAGTTTGTCAAGAGAAGAAATGCACTGTCTGACCTGAAAGAACCAGTCATTCTTATGTAACCCAGTCTTTGGTCATCATGGCTGATCATTTGCTGATCATGGCCACCATAGTTTGAGACTGAACTGAAGGGGATGGGGAAGAATTAACCTAAGTTACTTAGAAAAACAGTATTTTGACTGAACGCAGTAAGGCAAAAAGAACTGTACACAAATACCGTAGTTATTTTTTTTTTAGAGAGGTGGAGATTAGCAATTCTGAAACTTTTATGGGTATACTGGGTTTTAACAAATAAATATATTACAGATGAGAGCTCATTGTCAGAAGCTATAAATAGGTCAACAGGAAATGCTAGAATGAACCCTGTGGTGTTGGATTGGAATTGGCAACATCAGTATGAACTCACGGGTTTTATTTTACATACAGACAGATATAAAAATAAACATAGATTTATGTGTGGGTTAGTATACATGCATTTATTTTTCTAATTCTTTCTGCTGAGAGAGCCCATGGATAATGAATCACCTGGCATTCAGATCTTGGTTTCTAAATACCATTCTCCAATAAAAGGAACTAGGGTTCCTAGGAGAAGGGATGATTTGAGGGCTGGAGTAGGGAAAATACAAGATGAGCATGGAACATTTTATGATGCCAGAAAGTAAGTAAATGTTTAAAAAAGGATGGGGACAGGGCTTCCCTGGTGGCGCAGTGGTTGAGAGTCCGCCTGCCGATGCAGGGGACACGGGTTCGTGCCCCGGTCCGGAAAGATCCCACATGCCGCGGAGTGGCTGGGCCCGTGAGCCATGGCCGCTGGGCCTGCACGTCCGGAGCCTGTGCTAAAAAAAAAAAAAAAGGATAGGGACAGTTTGAGAGGGCACAGGAGCCAACCTGACAGGGCTCCCAATTGCCCATGCTAGAGCAATTTAGGAAACAAAGTAAATAATTATAGTATTGAATTATAACCCAGTGAATAAATTAAATATTTATGAATCCATATGAATGTATAGTAATAATTAAATAAATAAATAAGTGGGGGAGTAGGGACTGTTCTTCCTTTCAGAAGAATTCCAAGTAATAAAGTAGAAGGACTGAGTGAAATATAAAATCACCATTAGACAAACATCATAGTAATATTGTCACAGACAAGATCCATCAGTGGTTGCCAAAATCAATGGGTGAAAGTTAAAAAAAAAAAAAAAAAAGATTATTTGCATATTCTCAGAGTATCTCTCCCAAGATATTTCTTAATCACAAAGGGAAAAACAGTAACTTTACAGTGGAGAAACTTGGCAGACAGTCTTCCTGACCAAGTGAGGAAGGTTTGCAATAGTAGTAATAAGTCATATCAGTATTATCTACCTCCCTGATAATGATGCACTGAGAAAGACACACAGCATCACTTTTGTGATATTCTTGCCAGAGGTTCATAACATCAGTTTAATCATGAGAAAACATCAGACAAACCCAAGTTGGGAGAAATTCTATTATATACCTGACTACTGTTCATCAAAAGTCAAGGTCCAGGACAGACTGAGAAACTGTCACAGATTTGAAGAGACCAAGGAGATACAACAGTCAAATGCAAGGTGGGATTCTGGATTGGATCCTAGAACAGAGAAGGATATTAGAGGAAGCACTGGTGAAATTTGAATAAAGTCTGTAGTTCAGTTAATAGTATCATACTAATGTTAATAACTTCCTGCTTTTGAAACTGTGGTTATGTAAGTTGTTAACATTAAGAGAGTCTGGTAAATGGTATATGTTTATTCTCATCTTTGGCATCTTTTCTGTAACTGTAAAATTATTTCAATATAAAAAGTTAAAAAAAATGTGTTCAGCTTCTTGTGTATTGTAAAAGATGTTTAATGCATACATAACTTGATGTTACATATTCTCATCTCCTCCTTTAAGGTGCAGATGGTAGCATATACCCTACATACTGTTTTGAAATTTGCCTTCTTCACTTAGTTAATATTTGAGATCACTTCATGTTGATACACAAGAGTTACCTCACTCTTTTACAGCAATATAGTCTTCCATTGCAAGGATGTCCTGTAATTTATTTAGACTCTTATTGATGATTTTTTCAATATTTTAGAATGGAAGATTTTGGTTGAAAAGTTGTATTTCATTAGTAGGAAAGTTGGAAGAATCTGCTTTTAGGACTAAGAAAATCTGTATTTGTGCACATAAGGCACTTCTGTGTGTTCTTAATGCATTAAAATATAGTAATATTTTGCTACCTGTAAATGAGGCTGAGATGTTGATAGGGAACTTTACCCAGTTTTTCATTTTTTCCCTCTGCCTCATTAAGGATCACTTTATCTCATTAACTCAACATGCCTGAGAAGAAACACATATTGATGCTAAGTGTATGCAAATCAATACAGAAAATTCAAATATTTTAGCAACATCATTATGGATTCTACTTTTGGTGATCTTTATTTTTGCTGTTGATATATGCAGTCCTTTAAAGCATTTGTTATTTCTTAATTTATATGTAGGCTTGGCAGTGTACTCAACTGGTTATGTAGTTGATATGCAGTAACCCCTTTTTTAAATCATCGATTGATTTTTTTCTTCCTCCAGGAATGCGCTTGGCTCTAGCTGATGCTGGTGACACTGTTGAAGATGCTAACTTTGTGGAAACCATGGCAGATGCAGGTATTCTCCGTCTGTACACCTGGGTGGAATGGGTGAAAGAAATGGTTGCCAACTGGGATAGCCTAAGAAGTGGTCCTGCCAACACCTTCAATGATAGAGTTTTCGCCAGGTAATCTATGGATCCCAGCCACTTTGTACTTTAGAGTTGCTTAGTCCTGGTGTATTTTTAATTTTTCTTTTTTTTCCTCATTAAATAAATTAGATGTTAATAATAACTACTATTCACTGAAAGCTTACTTGTGCCAGGTACTATGCTAATTACTTTGCATCCATTATCTGATTTTAGCCTTCTAGCAGTTTTATATGATAAAGATATTATTAGCTCTATTTTATAGTTAAAGAAATTGAAGCTTAGAAAAATTAAGTATTTCATTAAATGTCTCAAAGCTGGTAATTTCAAACTTGGGATATGAATTTGTTTCTGTCTCCAAAGCCCATTCTCATGACCATTTTACCATGCTGTCTTGCATTAGAGGTGGGTGGAATGGTTAAAGGAAAAGTAGGTTAAAGGAAAAGAATTGTCTTTTCTTTTTTCCTTCAAAAAACATTTATCAGTCTCTTTGTATCAGGAACATCCTAAGCACTGGTATTACAAAGATGAATAAGACTTGATCCTTCATTATAGTCTAGCAGGAGAGAAAAACACTTACCCAACCAATTATAAGTGCAATAGTAGGGATAGAGGGAAATTAGAGGAGATGGCATTTGAGTTCTGGGTTTCTTGAAGAATAAACCTAATTTTTGAGGGAGAGGAGAAAGCCATGGAAAGAGTATGGTATTTATTTGAAGTGTACGGTATGTGGAGGGCAGAAGTAGGAGATCAAACAAGTTGGGGCCATATTAGGCCAAATTATGAAGGGCCTGAGGTAGCGTAAGGAATATATTTTTAATCCAATGTCAGTTGTTTAAAATGCAACAATTAAACCTGACTACAGCCTTAGTAAAGCTATTTTCATATTGCAGTTTGGGCTTCTTAATAAAGTTTCCATCAAGGAATTTTTTTGTTTGTTTAATTTTTGAATTTTATTTCATTTATGTTTTTATACAGCAGGTTCTTATTAGTCCTCAATTT
>NC_041221.1:141550448-141551152 GCF_002837175.3 Physeter macrocephalus | reverse complement strand
ATTGGTAATTTGATAGGGATTGCATTGCATCTGTAGATTGCTTTGGATAGTATAGTCATTTTCACAATATTGATTCTTCCAATTCAAGAACATGGTATATCTCTCCATCTGTTGGTATCCTCTTTAATTTCTTTAATCAGTGTCTTATAGTTTTCTGCATACAGGTCTTTTGTCTCCCTAGGTAGGTTTATCCCTAGGTATTGTATTCTTTTTGTTGCAGTGGTAAATGGGAGTGTTTCCTTATTTTCTCTTTCAGATTTTTCATCATTAGTGTATAGGAATGCAAGAGATTTCTGTGCATTAATTTTGTAATCCTGCAACTTTACCAAATTCATTGATTAGCTCTAATAGTTTTCTGGTGGCATCTTTAGGATTCTCTATGTATAGTGTCATGTCATCTGCAAAGAGTGACAGTTTTACTTCTTCTTTTCAAATTTGTATTCCTTTTATTTCCTTTTCTTCCCTGATTGCCGTGGCTAGGACTTCCAAAACTATTTTGAATACTAGTGGTGAGAGTGGACATCCTTGTCTTGTTCCTGATCTTAGAGGAAATGCTTTCAGTTTTTCACCATTGAGAATGATGTTTGCTCTGGGTTCGTCATATATGACCTTTATTATGTTGAGGTAGGTTCCCTCTATGCCCACTTTCTGGAGAGTTTTTATCATAAATGGGTGTTGAATTTTGTCAAAAGCTTTTTCTGCAT
>NC_041221.1:141530011-141550156 GCF_002837175.3 Physeter macrocephalus | reverse complement strand
CCAGCCGCTCTGCAGCATGTGGGATCTTCCCGGACCAGGGCACGAACCCGTGTCCCCTGCATCGGCAGGCGGATTCTCAACCACTGCGCCACCAGGAAGCCCTGTATGATCCTTTTAATGTGTTGTTGGATTCTGTTTGCTAGTATTTTGTTGAGGATTTTTGCATCTATATTCATCAGTGATATTAATCTGTAATTTTCTTTTT
Organism: Physeter macrocephalus; assembly: GCF_002837175.3. Lineage (NCBI taxonomy): Eukaryota > Metazoa > Chordata > Mammalia > Artiodactyla > Physeteridae > Physeter > Physeter macrocephalus. The sequence goes on along the minus strand of NC_041221.1, from coordinate 141,549,951 downwards.
TTGTAGTATCTTTGTCTGGTTTTGGTATCAGGGTGACCATCAAGGAATTTTAAAACAAGCATGTGGTTAACTGTGTTGTCATAAACAGGAGCCCTAAGTAGTTTTAACGACAATAGACAGTGGGAGGCTGCAATAGTCAGTTTTGAGGAACACAAAGATGGTTTTGTGGTTGAGCAGTCTTAAATATTTCATGCATTGTTCTCATTTTAATGTTTATTAGTATGTGTGGAAGTTTTTTATACCTATATATATGTACTTGCCTTTAAACTCAATTACCTTTTTTTTCCTTTTCAATAGTGAAATGAATGCAGGCATTATAAAAACAGATCAAAACTATGAAAAGATGATGTTTAAAGAAGCTTTGAAAACAGGGTTTTTTGAGTTTCAGGTAGGCTGTTTTCGTAGGTATAAAATATGTCAGTGTGAATATGACGTATTTCTTGTTTTTTCCCCTCCTGCTGTAGCATTATAACTCATCTTAAGTGGAGACTGAAAATTTGTAAAATATTCAATAAATTGTGATTTTAAATAGTTTTCTTGGGTACTTTTTGTATTATGTCTCTTTAATATAAGTAATTGTATTCCTAGTTGAGCTGTGGGTTAATAAAGATGTTAAATCTAAAAATTAGTCATGTTTTCCAGGAAAACATTTTAAAGTTGATAAAAAACAAAGGCATAGTTGTAACTAATTGCTATTAGTTTGAAAGCAAACATTTTCTGAGGTTTTCCACAAGGTGTCAGCATATCCTCAAGTTTGGCAGTTCAAGTGCTTAAAGTAAAAATGTAGCTTTCCTCAGTCAGTTTTGTAAAATATCACATCGGGATTTATGTAACTTGGTTTTCAGAGATGTGATTAAATAAGGATAAGTGCTGAGCATAGCAGTGTGTCATATTTACAGCCTTTTTGATGCTATTTATTACATGCTACTCAGCATTCACCCTTAGTACACAGTTTAAATTGTTCATCTTTTATGTCCATTGCAAAATGTCTTTTTCAGATATTTTTCTTGAGAATCAGTATAAAACTGCATTATCCTTTTGTTGGGATTGAATTACTTTTTTTTTTCTGAAAAACAGGGCTAAGTGAACATTTATTTGATTTTAGAATTGAAAAAAGGTTTCCTAATCATAAAAACAAAAGAAAGGAATAACCAAAAAAATTCTGATGAATTTGCCAACATAGATAAGAAAATCATAACTGAAATCATCTTAAAAATACACAGTTAACTGGAAAATTATTTACAGTCTGTATTTCAGGATTTTGACAAGGTCATCAAAAAAATACTAATGGTCCAAAGAACAATTACCAAAGGACATGAACAAACAACGCCCCCAAAAGAACCCTAAACGGCTAAGAAATGCTTAAAATGAAATGCTTAATAGCAAAGATTATCAAAGATGTATAAATTTAAACAGTTTATTGTTTTTAACCTAAGGATTGATATACATTTATTTTCAGGTTGTTAAAAATAAAGTAAAACCTTTATTAAAGTTTATTATGGAATTTTAAAAGACTAAATACTTAAAAATGCTTTAAAATAGAGATACTGAGTTTTATTTTCCTTTAATTTTATTTTAAAGAAGTGGGGGAGAGAAATGGTAAATAACTCCAAATTTTGTAGGCTGCGAAAGATAAGTACCGTGAATTGGCCATAGAAGGGATGCACCGAGACCTCGTGTTCCGGTTTATTGAAGTTCAGACACTTCTCTTGGCTCCATTCTGTCCTCATTTGTGTGAGCACATCTGGACACTCCTGGGAAAGGTAGCTTTATGCATTTAAGATGTTCTGGGTGGTTTTGATTTTGGCCTCATTAAATCAATGTTGGGATAATAATGTTACTTAAGAGAGAAAGACTGAAAATGAGTATTTCAAGAATAATATTGGGTTCATTATCTCATAATTATTACAGCAGCTTAAACTGAAGCTACATCGTGTATATATGCCTTAATTTATACACACGGTGTATATATTTTATCTTATTTTATTAAAATTTTTTTTTAATTAATTAATTTATTTTTGGCTGTTTTGGGTCTTCATTGCTGTGCGTGGGCTTTCTCTAGTTGCGGCAAGTGGGGGCTACCCTTCATTGTGGTGTGTGGGCTTCTCATTGCGGTGGCTTGTCTCATTGCAGAGCACGGGCTCTGGGCACGTGGGCTTCAGTAGTGGCACGTGGGCTCAGTAGTTGTGGCTCGCAGGCTCTAGAGCACAGGCTCAATAGTTGTGGCACACAGGCTCAGTTACTCTGGCATGTGGGGTCTTCCCAGACCAGGGCTCAAACCCGTGTCCTCTGCATTGGCAGGCGGATTCTTTTTTTGTGATGAGAATTTTTTTTTTTTTTTTTTTTGCGGTACGCGGGCCTCTCACTGTTGTGGCCACTCCCGTTGTGGAGCACAGGCTCTGGACGCGCAGGCTCAGCGGCTGTGGCTCACGGGCCTAGCCTCTCTGCGGCATGTGGAATCTTCCTGGACCGGGGCATGAACCCTTGTCCCCTGCATCGGCAGGCGGACTCTCAACCACTGCGCCACCAGGGAAGCCCCGGCAGGCGGATTCTTAACTGCTGAGCCACCAGGGAGGCCCCCCCGTTTTTTTAATTTTTAAAAAATTTATTTATTTTATTTATTGTATATATTTTAATAACGTGACTTTGTGCGTGTTGTTTATCACCTAATTCTTATTAGGAAATGTTATAATGTATTTGAATACATGTATAACTAATACTGTTTTCTCAACCATTTGTTTAGAAAGGTGAAAATATTGAGAAAGATGTAAGTAACTGTTATGAGCTGCTTATAAACAAAGATAGAAGTGTATACTTGCATAAATATTCTTGTTTTATATAAAATTCCTGGCATATATAGGGCTGCATATTCAGGGATATTATATTAGCATTCTTACTGTGAAGATAAATTTATTTCTCCCAGGCTTACAGATAAACAGATAGGCTGGTTTAATAACTCCTTTCCAGCATTATTGGCCAAGCTCTTTTGTATTTTTCAATGTGTGAACAATGCAAAAATGTGCTCATGATATATATTCCAAATAGCCATACTTTCAGTACTGGATGTATTAATAGGATAAAAACTGGGAGTATGCATAATTTATATAACGAAGATTAAATTTAGGCAAATTAGCATTACATAATTTTCTTTGAAAGTGAGCATATGTGTGTGGGTATCAATATGCTTGTACAAGTGGATGCTAATTAAGAATGTAGAGTCAGACTTCACAGCTTGAATTCTAGGGAATATTAGATCAGGGTCTGTGGAAGCGTGTTATGTGTAGTCAGGTTTGAACTTTGAGCACACAGTTACACACCATGCCTTGGTATGAAACTGTAACCAAGAATCATAAAATAGTTATGTTGTCTAATCTCACTGAACCTTTTTTTTTTTTTTTAAGCCCGACTCAGTTATGAATGCTTCATGGCCTCTGGCAGGTCCTGTGGATGAAAGCTTGATACGCTCCTCACAGTATCTCATGGAAGTAGCACATGACCTTAGACTGCGACTCAAGAACTATATGATACCAGCTAAAGGGAAGGTGAAGTCATTTTTTTTTTTTAATGTCATTCCTTAAAAGTTATTGGTCAAATAACATTTAATAGTAATGAAAATAAAGACAACTTTCATTAGGGCTATTTTCATTGCTAATGTAGGGCTATTTTAATTTCTAATGCAGTTCTATTGTATGCATATTTTTTAATGTTAAAGGCAGTAGTGCTATGTATTGGGAGAGGGTTCTTTCATTTTTGGTGTATATGAAAGTGATTAAATGTTTTTTTTCTTTCTTCTGCCCTGTAGAAGACTGACAAGCAGCTCCCTCAGAAGCCTTCACATTGTACCATCTATGTGGCAAAGAACTATCCGTCTTGGCAACACATCACCCTGTCAGTTCTGCGTCATCACTTTGAGGTGACGTTCTCAATAGACTCCCCCCCCCCCGCCTCATGCCAGCAGTGTCGGGTTCTGCCTATGCTGTTTTTGTTTTTAGGATGTTGGCAATGTCTAGGGGAAGGAAGACAGGCAGCTTTGTTTAATTACCTTTACGCATGGAGTGCCATTTGTTATCCTTGGTGGCTCTTAAATGGATGCCGAGGGAAAAGCTGTTTTTCATCATTTCTGAAACTTTCATAAAAAAATACTAGATCTAGTTGTATGTAATCAAAAGGTGTGGGACTTTTTCATATGTGTGGTTAAAATTATGAAGCAAAAGGACTGAGTTTGCCTTTTGGATTTGTTGTGCCTTGAACACTGGCATTCATGAAGCCTTAACATTATTATGTTTGAAAAAATTTGAAGCTTGGCTCTTGAGAAATTTAAAAGAAAATGTTCAATTTGATAATTACCCATAGAAATGGAGAGTTTGATGTTGTGTTTTTGATTGTCGGGTAAATAGCTATTAAATATGATAGTTGTATTTAAAGGGAACTCAGTATTTAAACTTAGTTCTAGGTTTTCCTAGAGAAAAAAATTCACCTTTTTCCTTTCACATTCAAAATATGGAAACAAAGTATACGTTGTAGAATTTTTGCTCAGATTATAAACAACAGTTATTGGTGGACAGAAACTATTAAGGTGCACTTTAAAAAGAGAAAGAAAGAGAGAGACCAAATAGGGATTATGGCCAAAGCATAAAGTGGTAATATAAAGGAAAAATCCTTAGCTTTGATTTTCTAGACCTTTATTGGAATTTTGCCTCAGTACTTTTCATGGTTAACCAAGAAATACTCAGAAGAACTTTTATATTTGTAAGATTTAATAGAACGAGAAGAGCAAGCATTTTTGTATTCTACAATATGTGAACCTGTTTTTATGGAGAACTACCTCTTCCTTTGATTGCGTTTGATAGAAATGGAGTGTAGCTTTTAGAATCTGCTTGCAGAGTTTTGACTTATGTAAGTAAAAGAGTAAAAGCTACTTTGGTAGTTAGAAAAATGAAATTTTGCCTCAGTGGCATATATATTCATACCAGCATTTTCAAGGAAGCAGAAGAACCAAATATGGTATGTAATGTCCCAGTTATTAAAAAATTAATCACCACTGTTCTTTTAGAAGTTATATTTTTACTTATATTTATTGACTGGATTACATAGTTTGAAATCAACATCATCTTTTGGCATTATTTGGAATGACCAGCTTCCTTTAAAATTTTCATTTGTTTTCATCCAAAAGAACTAAAAGAATGTCAGCTTATAATCAAGAAGAATGTTGTTATGTTCAATATGGCACCTTTTTGGTGACATAAAGAAAAAAGAGTGTGTTCCACCCTCTCCTTTTTCTTATGTATTTCAAAGCAACGTATTGGCAAGTGGAGAAAATATTTTTTCCTGTGTACTCTAGTAAAGGTTAGAATTGAAAGTAAATAGATTATTGGAAATCTTACTGTATGTTACTTTTCTTTTAGATTTATTCCCAACCCTTGGCTTTGGTGCGATTCTTTTACAATGAGGAGAAAATAGGTCACCCAAAAGTCTGGAAAGGCCGTTTACTTTATTTCTCCTGTATTGATGTTTGCAGGAGTGAATTTAAATTCAGGCAGCTCATTTGGGACTGTGTGCATATTAATGCTTATGATGTAGATATTTATTTTTGGTAGATAGAAATTATATTATTTTTAACAGGTTGATAGCTAGAGATTCTTTTTTCACATTTATGGTAACAATTTATAACGCAGAGTGTTCAAAAGCAGACATAATACATCTTATATGATAGTTGTATAGTTTTCATTTTGATATGACTAATGAAATGCTTTGAGAAGTTTAAAAACACATAGGATTTTTATAAGACCATTTTATCACTAGATAAGATCTAATGTTACAATCCTAGAGGTATCATTAGTGTAAGGGAAAATTAAGTATTTCAGCATGATGCACGTGCTCTTCTCCTTTATTCAAAAAAACATGTGTCCTTTGAATTTAGAGGAAAGAGGAGACTCCTTTCTGTATTATTTACCTTTCACTTCCCCATGATGCTAGAGGCTGCACCCTCTTCTGCTGCTCTCTAGCAGATTTGTAGAGGCCGCCATTTCATGTCTGGCTAGTTTCTTACAGGCACATCTACTATCCTACATTATCTTTAAAATATTTTTCTTCACATTCCTCTCCCACTCTTTTTTTTAGACCAACAGTGGAAAATTGCCTGATAACAAAGTCATTGCTAGTGAACTAGTCAATTTGCCAGAATTGAAGAAATACATGAAGAAAGTGATGCCATTTGTCGCCATGATTAAGGTAAGCTGTGGACCTTCTGCAGCTGTGACCACATGGGTAATGGTTAGATAGGATAGTAGAAGTAAGAGGAACACTTTGGGCACAGTCTCCCCCAAGAAATCTGCTAAAATAGCATTTTTCAATCAGTGATTGTGGAAATGAGTGATCAGATTTGGGGTTTACCTGTGGAATTGCTGAGTGTGTGAAAAATATGTATTGTGGAAAAAAAATTGGTTGAGAATTACTGCACTAAATGATTCTCTTCAAATTCTACCTTCCCTTCCTTTCAGTTTAAGGAGGAAGCATAGTCTTTTGGCTTACATTAGGGTATTTTTACTAGATCCAATTACTGGAACAAGATTCTACATTTGTATAGGTTTAGCTTAACAGGATAAACGTTGTTTTTAGTGGTTAGATCAGGGTTTCTCAACAATGGCTCTATGTGTATTTTAGGCTGGACAGTTCTTGGTTGTGGGAGGCTGTCCTGTGCACTATAGGTGTTTACAGTGTCCTTGGCTTCTACCCACTGGATGCCAGTAGAATTTCTCCCTCCCCTACTCAAGTTATGACAACCAAAAATGCCTCCATACATTGCCAAATATCTCCTGGTGGCAAAATCAGCCCCCCACCATAGCTCCCCCATTGAGAATCTTTGGGTTAAACTCTTAGTCTTTTTCATATATATAACTGATCTGGTGGATTTCCTGACAAAGAGAAACAGAAAGAAGACTGTATATTGCTTAAGATCTCAGACTCTGGGGGCAGACAAATCTTGGCCCAAATCCTGTTTTCTGTCACTTTTTAGTTTGGAGGACTTAGACAAATCACTTATATTCTCTGGGCCACAACATTTTTCATCTATAAAATAGGAAATTAATAGAACCTATCTTTTAGGAGTGCTGTGAGGAGAAAATGAATTAATACACATAATACATTTTAATACTACCTGTCAAAAAGTAGGCTCAGTACATTTTTAAGAAAATGTATATCAGTGTCTTCCAGCCTGCTAAGCATGTAATGGTTATTCTTATACTTTAGATTAATTCTTGAATCTTGTAGGCTACAGATGCCTGCCTGATAAGAGACCAAAACTCTTAGCTTGTCTTGTATTGGAGTAGATTGCGTTCTTAGGAAAGCCTTTTAATTTTCCTAGAACCAGAGTCAACTATCTGCGCCTTATGGTATTTGAAGTTTCAGAAATAATTTAGAATCATGGCTTGACCTACACTAATAATTTATGTTTGCTGGTATGCTCATAATTCATTGGTTCCCAGCTTGTGCCATTGGTCATAATGTCAGATCCATTGTCAATATGGGGAAATCAACAAAATATCCCATTGTTGGTTGCAGAGGCAATTAATTTTGGTGACATGCTTTATAGAATCCAGTGAAACTGATTTTAAATGATGTTAGATTCAAGGGTTGGCTTCTTGAAAAACCAGTGTTAGATTTTTTGAGTAGTAAAATATTTTTTCAGTAATATTGGTATTACTTGGTATTATCAGGCAAATTAGTGGTTTGACACTTTGAAAAGTGTTTAATAAATCTGGGAATAAGAAAAGGGTTTTCTAGCACCTCATGGGAAAAGAAACAACTTGGATGGTAAATGAAGGTAGTGAATATTAAGAATCATGTCAGGTCACTTTCATGTAAGTGTAACATGTTCTAGGCAGTTAGCTGTGTTTGTGCATATGAACTGAGGTCTTGAAGGTTACATCTTGAGCAGCAAATATTGATATTTTATTTAATGTTAAAATTAAGAATAAGAAATGGTTTTTTTATGTCACAGAATTATCTGAGTACCCATATAATCTGACTTTAAAAAATTTTTTAAATTTATAGGAATGTTTTGTTATTGTTAATTCACTGTTTCTTGAAATAGCTTTACAGATGTGGTATCTTGGAAACATTTAATTTAATTTAATTTAATTTATTTTATTTGTTACCTGAAGGGGTATTTTAAGACATTTGTTTGATTCCTTGTCAAAGTGAGTTCTTTGGGTTTGCATATTAAGTCAGGCTAAATTAACAATGATGAAATCATATTTCTTTTATAAATCTGAAAACCTTGTCCTTCTTGACTTTTCAGTGCTGTCTTAATCTTATCATACTTTAAATGATAATTACTCTCAGCGAGTAATTTCATTAGCGAGCAAACATAGATAAGGGAAACCATGAGTCCAAGGCCTTTCCTTTAACTGTTCAAATTTGAAGATATTATCACTTGAGAGACTGATTGCTTTGGCAGAAATATGTTCTTTTCATCATATTCTTAATGTGATTTTGTTTTTCAAAACCATTTTGGCTGCTAGGAAAATCTGGAGAAGATGGGACCTCGTGTTCTGGATTTGCAATTAGAATTTGACGAACGGGCAGTGCTCATGGAGAATATAGTCTATCTGACCAATTCCCTTGAGGTAAGAGGGGCCTGGGATTATAATAACTACTTAACTATAGTAAACAGTCCAGTTCTTTAGCTTTATAATAAACCTGTTTATAAACTTCATCATCTATGTTTAGTACCTTTGCCAAATATATTTTGGGGGTTAAGAGAATGGGTGGTATAGAAGTCACAGGAAGAAGAAATGATCTGTTCTCTTATTTCACTTATCAATTATTCTATTCCTAAAATACTAACTGTATGTGCCTGGATTTCCTCTTCAAAATTATCCGTAAAAAAAAAATGAGGAGAGACCTTATATTCAAATGCTTTCAAAATCTCTCATATTATGGGGTATTCTGGATTGCTTTTTATTCCCCCCCTCCCTTTAAGACCTCAGAATCACAGATTTGGATTAATTAGAATCCTTGATTCATTATATATTATCAGTGGTCCATGTTTGGCCCTGTTTTTTTTCCTTAATTAGTAATATAATCACCATCCATGAATCTACTGCCCAACTCAGGAACTAGAACATTACCAGTAGCTTTCACATATCTGAGTTTCTCCTTCCATCTTCCTGCCCCAGTGACAATTTAATATATAGATCCTAAAAATGCTGTTTCTCATTTACCTTAGGCAGAAAGAAAGATAATTTTCTATAGGTAATTGTGTTAGAGGATTCAAAAAGTGGTTCTAGTAATAATGAAAACACTAAAATAAAAAGTGCAGGTTTAGGGGCTTCCCTGGTGGCGCAGTGGTTGAGAATCTGCCTGCTAATGCAGGGGACACGGGTTCGAGCCCTGGTCTGGGAGGATCCCACATGCCGCGGAGCAACTAGGCCCGTGAGCCACAAGTACTGAGCCTGCGCGTCTGGAGCCTGTGCTCTGCAACAAGAGAGGCCGCGATGGTGAGAGGCCCGCGCACCGCAATGAAGAGTGGCCCCTGCTTGCCACAACTAGAGAAAGCCCTCGTACAGAAACGAAGACCCAACACAGCAAAAATAAATTAATTAATTAATAAGCTCCTACCCCCAACATCAAAAAAAAAAAAAAAGTGCAGGTTTAGAGTTTGAATAAAATTGTTTTATGAAATACAGGAATGGAAGAAATAAGCATTTCTAAATAAGCATTTTATGTCATGTAATTATAAATGTGTTAATAAGTATTAGTAGACATCTATTTTATGTATATTTCTAAGTGTTCATATATACTCATGGAGGTCAAAAAACTTCTTGGGTATTTACACTGGGACAATGGGAACACTTTATTTAGGGTCATCTTGTATTCAGGTATATGCAATTTGCTACATTTCTGAGTTTTTCCATTTATTTGAGTGAAAGGCTTTTATACTGATTTTTGTTTTCTCTTAGGCAGCAGGTAGATGCCAGATTTCCTGATAGAAGATGGTAAACATGACTATACAAGTAACATACTATGAGGCATCTAACATGAGTGTTAAATACTTGATGATAAGTTTCATTTAATGTTTATACGGAAAATAATAAAACTGCACAGGCCATTTCATGATAAGTGGAGAACCTGGTTTTGCTCTTTGGTGAAATGAGGTGATGACTAATTCCAATCATATTAAGTGATACTAATGACTTCCATCTTTCCCCTCTACTTAGCTAGAACACATAGAAGTCAAGTTTGCCTCTGAAGCAGAAGATAAAATCAGGGAAGATTGCTGTCCTGGGAAACCACTTAATGTTTTTAGAACAGAAGTAAGTTGAAAGAATCTCACTGAATCATTGCATTTTAGAGCTAGAAGAGACCTTAGAGAGCTTTACATCTAAAACCATCATTTTAACGATGGAAGGAAGTGAGGTCCAGAGAAGTTAAATGATTAGCTTGGCTTAGACCACTTAGTTGGTTAGTAGTAGGTCTGGATTTGAGGTCCTCTAATTCCCTGGTTAATGCAACCCTCACTTTTCCTTACTCTACTATCATGGGTAGCATCAGATGTTGATTGTGATTTTAAAAATAAGAATATGATTTTCAAAACCTGACTTAAAAAAAAAAGATAGTGGACATTGAAATGTGAAACTTTTTTAAACAGTGAAAAGGAGCTTTCATATTTCAGATGAGTTTTGGTTTAATAATGGTATTCAAGACTTTTGGTTTCTGGCATCAACCAGATTGATGCATCATTTCACATTATACTGGAAATGCTTTTTTAATTTCTTATTTTTTGGCCATTATTGGTGAAGATAAATAGGTTTTGAAGTTTGGGGAGATTTTATTTATTAACTCTTAAAGAATCCATTCAGAATGGCAGCATTTGGTAAAGTTCACTGGAGTGCCATTGTGAGAGTCCATAAAATGCCCTACTTTTCTTGATAAGCAGAGGACTTACATATATCCTGCTACTTTTACCACATTTAATTGAAAATGCAGCAAGCAGAAAAAGTCTATTTTGAAAGAATGAAGTAATCATGATCATGCAGACCTCCTAAATTTATCATCAGATTATAAATAGTCTCATTACATTAAGATATGGTGGCTTTTAAAAGTACAGTCATTTGGGCCATGGATATAGGTACATGAAATAGTTTTCCCCTTACAAATATGTTTATTTCAAGCTTCTTTCAAGCATTCCATTAAGCTACTATGTATTTAAGTTTCATAAGGCTCAGTTGACTTTTTCCACTTAAAATAATGAGCAAGTTCTTTAACTATATAGTTTATATTATGTGGGAGTTAGTATGGCATAGAACTGAGTTTATGCTCAGTAAAGATGAGGCTCTGCCTCTTAGTAGCTATGTGACCTTGGGCTACTTTGTTAATCTTTCTGGTTCTCAGCTTTTCATCTGTGAAGAGGCGTCTTAAGGAGCTGCCTTTCAGGATACAGGAATAATGTCTATAAACTGCTTCGTACAGTGTCTGGTACATAGTAGGAATTCAATAAATGGTGGTAGTTTTAGAAGAGAAAATAGAATTACTATTTTTATCCATCATTAGTATTGATATGTGTACTTGTAGTCATATTTACCTAGGCATTTGGTTATAAGCATGAGCTTTTGTACGTTTTTTCTTTTATATTTGAGTATCCCTTGGTCTTGATTTTAGAATACCACAATTAAATCTGTCTTTCATTGGGCATTAAAAATCTAGCAGAGGGCTTCCCTTGTGGCACAGTGGTTGAGAGTCCGCCTGCTGATGCAGGGGTCACGGGTTCGTGCCCCAGTCCGGAAAGATCCCACAGGCCACGGAGCGGCTAGGCCTGTGAGCCATGGCCTGTGAGCCATGGCCTCTGAGCCTGCGCGTCCGGAGCCTGTGCTCTGCAACGGGAGAGCCCACAACAATGAGAGGCCCGCATACCACACACACAAAAAAAAAAAAAAAAAAAATTCTAGCAGAGATTCCTTCTCCCTCAGCAGTATTCAAGTTTGATTTCTTATAAGTCATTTTCTCTTTATTTTCTTAGCCTGGTGTATCAGTTTCCCTAGTGAATTCTCAGCCATTCAATGGCCACTTCTCAACCAAAATTGACATCAGGCAAGGAGATAACCGTGATTCTATAATCCGGCGTTTAATGAAGGTGGACCGAGGAATCAAAGGTAAATGGTTTCCTTGAAGTGCACATTTGGCAGTAGCTTGTGGATTTGATGAGGTCTAAGCAGAGGGGAGAAAGAAAAGTAACTGTCTTGCTTAGGGACAGTCATGTAATGTTGTGGAAAGAGTGTTGGACCCAGAATCAGGACACCTATATTTTCTTTTGGGACATTGTGACTATGTAGCTTGGTGACTTGGCCATGTCACTTATGCTCTAAACTGATTTCTCTTTTAGTGAAATGAGGACACTGGATTAGATATTTTTCCAGGATTCCATCTAGCTTTAAAATTGTAATAAGCAATTTCCAATGCTCAGAAGTATTCAGAATTAAGGAACATAGTCCCTTAATATTCCAAACTAACCTGCTTGACTGAATCTGTTCCTGGGGAAGGAAGAGAAACAGAGTAAGTGTTATTGAGTGTCTACCATGTATTAGCCATGTATTAGCCATTTAATCCTTTTACAACCCTGTAACATTTAGGGTATTATTCCCCTTTTGCAGATGATGAAATGGAGGTTAGAAAGGCTAAATAACTTGCAAAGTTCATACAGCTAGTAAATCCTGGAGCTGGAATTCAAACTTAGATATATTTGACTCCAAAGCTCATATTATTTCTTTTAGACAATGTGCCTCTGGGTAAAATATGTAAATCATCTGAATTTCTTAGCAAGATTAAGTCTAGATCTCCTATGGTTAGATTTGATATAATAATTTATAGTTTTTTTTAACATCTTTATTGGAGTATAATTGCTTTACAATGTTGTGTTAGTTTCTGTGGTATAACAAAGTGAATCAGCTATACATATGCATATATCCCCATATCTCCTCCCTCTTGCATCTCCCTCCCTCCCACCCTCCCTATCCCACCCCTCTAGGTGGTCACAAAGCACCGAGATGATCTCCCTGTGCTATGCAGCTGCTTCCCACTAGCTATCCATTTTACATTTGGTAGTGTATATATGTCAGTGTTACTCTCTCACTTTGTCCCAGCTTATGCTTCCCCCTCCCCATGTCTTAAGTCCATTCTCTAGTCTGCATCTTTATTCCTCTCCTGCCCCTAGGCTCATCAGACCTTTTTTTTTTTTTACATTCCATATATATGTGTTAGCATACGGTATTTGTTTTTCTCTTTCTGACTTCACTCTGTATGACAGGTGCACCCACCTCACTACAAATAACTCAATTTTGTTTCTTTTTATGGTTAAGTAATATTCCATTGTATATGTATGCCACGTCTTCTTTATCCACTCATCTGTCAATGGACACTTAGGTTGCTTCCATGTCCCGGCTGTTGTAAATAGTGCTGCAGTGAACATTGTGGTATATGACTCTTTTTGAGTTATGGTTTTCTCAGGGTATATGCCCAGTAGTAGGATTGTATAGCTTCTTTTTTTAATTACTCAGCTGGTCTTACACTGAGAAGAGCGTGAAGGGAATTAGTTTGTTTCTGTATTATTTTTCTTCCAAATTATGAAGATAAATTAATGTTGAGATTCCCTATTTTGCACAGTCTCTCTCTTCTCTTCTTGATGGCAATCAAGAGTTGATTGGGGGCTTCCCTGGTGGTGCAGTGGTTGGGAGTCCACCTGCCGATGCAGGGGACATGGGTTTATGCCCCGGTCCTGGAGGATCCCACATGCCACGGAGCGGCTGGGCCCGTGAGCCATGGCCGCTGAGCCCGTGAGTCATGGCTTCTGAGCCTGCGCGTCCAGAGCCTGTGCTCCGCAACTGGAGGGGCCACAGCAGTGACAGGCCCGTGTACCGCAAAAAAAAAAAAGAGTTGATTGGGCCAAATACCATCAGTATAAAATTTTCTGAAAAGATTTACAAATCCCATACAGTGACCAATTTATGGAACTATATTCAGGGTAACAACATTCCATTTACATAGAAGACTTAAAATAGCCCTTTGGAATTCATTCTACCATGTATTTTTTGTTCTCTTGAAGTCATTCGTGTACCTTCTGTTGTCATTTCTTGAGAGAATATCATGTGTAGTGTGTGTAGAGATAAGTGTATGCAGATACTCCTTTGTAGGTACTAGGGGCTTTGGGGAGTCCACAAAGTACTGTTCATTAGGAGGCTGCATCTAGTGAAGTAGTAGGGGACTAAGCTATTGAAGTACGTAATCATAATCTAAGGAGAAACTGCTGAGTACAGTAAGAGAGATATTGTAAAATATACACACAGAAAAAGGTGAGATTATTTCTAGCTGTGGTGATCAGAGATGATTTTATGGAGAAAACATTGTTTGATAGGGCCTTGAGAATTATACCTGTGAGGGTGAAGGGAAAGTGTGTACTAGCATGAGGGAAACACTGATACTTTTTTCATTGTGTACCAGCAATATGTTAGGACTAGGAATTTTTTTGTTTGCAAACATTTAAAAAAATTGTGGTAAAATATACATAACATAAAATTGACCATTTTAGTCATTGTTTAAGTGTACAGTTCGGTAGCATTAAGTACATTCACGTTGATGTGCAGCCATCACACTATCCATTTCTAGAACTTTTTTATCATCCCAAACTGAAACTCTGTACCCATTAAATAATAACTCCCCATTCTTCCTCCCTGTAATTGCTGGTAACTACTCTTGTACTCTATGTATTTGACTGTTCTAGGCACCTGTATAGTGGAATCATACAATATTGTTCTTTTGTAAATCTTATTTCACTTAGCAAAATGTTTTCAAGTTTCATCCATTTTGTTGTAGACATTTAGCATGTTCCTTCAATAAACGAGGTACTGTAGAATGATAATGCCATCCTTAGAACTTCTAGGCCACAAAAAACAGAACTTGAAAATTTTGAAGTGTGAACATATAGGAAGCCATTTTGTGGCCTTCCTTTTGGCTGTTTTATATTGCATATATTCAGTCATGAGAAATTTTTGTAATGGGAAGAACTCTTAACTTTGAAGAACAATATGGTGGCTTCTAAAGAAAATAGATATTTGTGTGGACTTGCTGGATAGGATTATTAGGTTATAGTGCATAAGAGGTTTTATTCCTGTATTGGAAATTGTATTATATAATATAATGTTAAACCTGACTCCCTTTTAAATACACTCAGATGCAGCACTGACTAGGTTCTTTAGAATTGTACTGATGTGTTTTCTTTAGCTCGTCTTTTCTCACTGAGCCTCTGGCGTAATTCTTACATCCTTTGTCATTCTAGCTGTGAATGATATTATCATGAAGTTCTTTAAGTTGGGTATTAGTGGCTGCTGTGAATTTGGAAAATAGATAGATAGAAATATTAGGGGGAGTTTGCAATTGATATTCCTCCAAGTATCTACAGAAGAGCTCAAAACTTAAGACTTTTCCAAAAGCCCTCAGAATACTTTGATATCTAAGGGGACTGAGTATATTGAGTATATGAGATGGGAAAAGAGTGAAATTCAATAACATATTTCTCAGTCTGTCTGCTGTGATAGCCAGCAAGTCATCCAATTAGTGCCAATTGTATTGAGGGTGATTATGATCTAGGTCCAGGAGGCACTAGGAGCTAAAATCGTCATTCAGTCCACAAAGGTCATGGAGCAACTATTTGACGATAATGACTTTAAATCACTTACCACCCATGCCACATATGAACTAATAATTTGGAGGTGAAAAGCTCCATTTCACATTATCAGTCCCTAGGGACTCTCAATCACTTTCATCTTTAAGTGCCTTAAATCTTGTGTAGTTGCAGACTTAAATTTCAACATTTCAATGATAAGAGAGGTCTGGGATAAGAAAAGATAGTAAAACCACTAAGAAAGCACCAATAATTTTATTGGCAGTAATGAACTACATTGTGAAACATCAAAGCAGATGTGTTTTGTCACTTAGAAGCCTGATTGGGTATTAAGGCTTCTTTGAAATAGTTTGATTCAGCATTGCTTGGAATGATGAGGGAGTTCTGTTTCAGAGAGAGTGAGAGAGAGAGAGACAGAGGCAGATCTGCAGTAAAAGGCTTTGTGCATAAAATCTGCTGGTAGGACTTGTCACTGCTTCCATAAGAAAATAATTTGCTATCACTGATGTGCATGTTGAATTGCAGTAGCTATTAAAATGAATTGTGTTCTTCCCCCCAAATAAGACCATGGCTGTCATGAAGACTGTAAGTGCTCCTTTCCCATTTTAATTTTCAGGGCTTGTACTGTGTGTGGGGATAGATTGTATGGCCTCTGCAGAGACTCTACAAAGACTCTTAGGCAGGGTTTGCCTTCATGGTAGTTGCAGATAATTGCTCTATAAGCCCCAGGATCCCTACTCTAAACTTGTAATCCTTTAGTCTTTGTTTCCCAAGGAGAGTAGAATGCCTGGATAACCTGTACTCCTGGCATAGACGCCTGCTGCATTAATGTCTCCTTTTATCTTTTTTTAAACCTTATCCCTCTCATGCTAAGCTTCATACTCTCAAGACAACGTGAGGGAGTGTAGCTCATGGACCACCCAGCAATCTACTTTAGAAAGGGGTGGGAAGTAATTCAGAAAATATCTTCAGTTTCTGTGGATCAGGTTAAGTATAAACTAGCCATGCTACACTTAGAATGAGCTGTAAATCCAGAATCAGCGTTTGTAGTCATTTATGGTGTTTTTCTACCATATAAAATACAACCATTTGATGTTGAAAAGTCTCAGAATTGCTGAAATAAATTTCTTTTGGGCTCAGTTGTTGGCAGGATTGTTGGATCATAAATTTGTTCAAGGGACAAGTGCTGTGTTTACCAGGAGCCATCTTATCAGCTTGCACAAGAGCAGATCAGGAAAATCTCAAGCAAGAGAGGGTTGGAGCTCATCCAAAAGCTCAAAATTCTAAAACCTGTGCCCCAGCCATTCCCCTTCTTTCCTTGTCTCTCATCAGCTTGTTAATACACTTTCATCCTTTGAGCAAAACAAGAAACTGGTAATGCTATTTCTTAGAGTAGTAATTCTTTTCCCAAAATTATCTTTCCCAAAAAGCCACAATTCTTGCACTTTTAAATATTTCAGGAAGCAAGACAAGAAAGATAAATAAGTTTTAGGCTTTTTAATATACTGAAAAATGGTTAACTGAAGTGTATTAAAAGTGATTTGAGAGACCATATAGGATAATGCTCAAAAATATAATCAATCCCTCCCCTTGGTTTGTAATTCAGGAGATGTGTTATCCAGAATCTCTGCTGGTCTTTGATCTGGGTAAAAGCTGACAGAAGATGAAGATTTGTTAGATTCAGCTTTGCTTTCTGACATTGGGTCCTATTTAGTAATCTGATGAAAATATTTTTTTAGATATAACAACCAGTGTGAATTATCAGACTCTGGCATGGGTTTGAGTCAGTGACTGTAATTAAATGTTCATATTGATACTTTCTTTTGCTGTAGACCTTTCTAAAGTGAAACTGATGAGATTTGATGATCCACTGTTGGGGCCTCGGCGAGTTCCTGTCCTGGGAAAAGAGCACGCTGAGAAGACCCCCATTTCTGAGCATGCTGTTTTCCACGTGGACCTCACGAGCAAGAAAATTCATCTTACTGAAAATGGGCTATGGGCGGATATTGGTGATACAATGATCTATCTGGTTCATTAAATTCAGGCACATTGGAGATTTATCCTGGTTTCTGGGGATATTACTATTATGATTGTGCGTATAGATGGGCTATGAGAATCTTAGGCTGGACCTAAATAGATTTCATTTCTAACCATCAAATTCTGCATGTACTTGTAAATACACCAAGTTTTCTTGGATTCCTGGACCTAATAAATTTTTTTTCCTTATTGAGGCCTCAAAGAGAAGTAATTGTACCATACTTTGTTTTTGTTTTTTAACAAATTATTACCATTCCCAGAAGCTTCTAGTATTTCAGATTATTACAAAAGTGTCAGTATGCTGCTTGTATGAGGTATACTTCATATTATTTATGAGGCTAAGGAGCATCTAACAACTTTTAATATTATATCCATTGTGGAGTTAGCTGTTTTTCTTCTTTAAAAAGAGTAAATTAGATAGCTAGTTTTGCTTTTTAAAAAGAACTCTCATGATGATTTTAAAAGAACAAATGAGAATATTTTGACTTGATTATGATCACTCAGTATTTTGTATAAAGAACAAATAGGTCTTATGTTTATAAGAATTTTTTTAGCTTTAATATATTCAATTAACCACCAATAATATTTTTTCAAGGCTAATATCAATAGTCTAGAAACAGTTTATTTGATTTTCACTAAATTTAGGTGAAATTTTAGGATTTAGGATTTCCCCCAGAAATCTGTATTTATCAGATTTGTCTTGATTCCAATTGTGTTTAAAGATCAAGCCATCGGGGACTTCCCTGGTGGCACAGTGATTGAGAATCCTCCTGCCAATGCAGGGGACACGGGTTTGAGGTCTGGTCTGGGAAGATCCCACATGCCGTGGAGCAACTAAACCCATGCGCCACAACTACTGAGCCTGTGTCCCACAACTGCTGAAGCCTATGCGCCTAGAGCCCGTGCTCCACAATAAAGAGAAGCCACTGCAGTGAGAAGCCTGAGCAGCACTGCAACAAAGAGTAGCCCCCGCTCGCTGCAACTAGAGAGAAAGCCTGCGCCCAGCAACGAAGACCTAATGCAGCCAAAAATAAATAAATAAATAAATAAAACAAAAAACAAAAAAGATCAAGCCAACAGCATTGCAAATTCTTTTATTCTTTCTGGAATGTCTTTTGATATTGTCTGTGCCATCTGTTTTCATATGAGGAAAAAATATTAGGTATTGATTGACAGACAGGAAAAACATTTCCATTTCTTGAAGGGTTTAATATGGGGAAAGTCCAACTCTGATAATCCTAAGGAACCTGAATTCTAACTTTTCAGGTCATGTAAAGAGATTTTATTGAGCTTCCTTATTTTGCTTTATGCAGTTTGAGATTACTGGGCCTAGTTGAATGCTCTGTTATAGACTGATTAAATCATAGAACGTTAGAACTGAAATATTCCTTAGAGATCATTAAGTGCAAATCATTGTTTATCTGCTAGGAACAGGCTGTATAGCAGAGTGGATAAGGTTGCATTCTCTGAAGTCAGGCTAGCTAAGTTAGATTTCCATTTCTTCCACTTGCTACTTGGGTGGTTTTGGCCAGTTACTCAGCCCATTTCTTCATCTGTAAAATGGAACTAGTAATTTACCTACTTTCTGGGCTTACTGTGAGATGTTTAGGAAAATCTTATATATAGCATAGTGCCTGGCAGGTGGTAGACCTTCAAAAATGTTACTGCTGATGATGACGAGCCTTCAGTAAATGTTACTGAATACTACTACTTCTACTACTACTATATCAGGATTAAGATATAAAGATTATATTAAGGTTACTATGGGCCATAATCATGTCATATTTGTTTGGTTGTTTTGGGGCAACTGTTTTGTTTGCCCTCCATTAGATTCTTTTCTGCTCCCTCAATCTGCATAGCCTTAGTTATTCCCAAAATCAAAGTAATCCTTCCTGGGGCCTAAAGCCTACTTATGTTTAACTTAGGCAAATTAAATAAAATGAGCTTGGCCAAAACAAAGAAAGGTGAAAGGAAAATAATTTTGCTATTGTAAGTGATTGTGCCTATTTTATTAAATGAGCCTATGAACCTATACTTCCTTGGATTAAGTGTGAGTTGGGATTCATGGATTCTCTGTTCCCTCAGTCTCAATTCCTATGTGTCTCTCTTAAGAATAAATGTCTTGCTGGGCTGAATATATTTTTTATGTTTAAAGATATGTAAGTTTACGGGCTTCCCTGGTGGCGCAGTGGTTGAGAGTCCGCCTGCCGATGCAGGGGACATGGGTTCG
>NC_041221.1:141502118-141527315 GCF_002837175.3 Physeter macrocephalus | reverse complement strand
CCGCCTGCCGATGCAGGGGACACGGGTTCATGCCCCGGTCCGGCAAGATCCCACATGCCGCGGAGCGGCTGGGCCCGTGAGCCATGGCCAGAGCCTGCGCGTCCGGAGCCTGTGCCCCGCAATGGGAGAGACCACAACAGTGAGAGGCCCGCGTACCACAAAAAAAAAAAAAAAAAAAAAAAAAATGTAAGTTTTGTATAAGGAAACCTCTAAGCATAAGCCTGTTACTTCATCAGGTGTGAAACAAAAAACAGCAACTAGTTGAAATGCTGAAGGAAAAATAAGCTGCATTGGGCTTATTGTTTTATGGGAGATGGTTACCTTCCTAAAGGATTCTCTTTTTAAGTTGTAAAATGTAATGCACATAAACAAAAAGTGAACAACAATATGAAATATATACACACAAATACATAAAATACATACAAAAAATGAACTATGAAACTATCAACAAAGCAAAAAACCGTGTAATCACCACACTGTCAAGGAATATCACAATGCCAGCACCTTGGAAGCCTGCCTTACACCTCCTCCCGTAAAGACAAGCTTATCGCCCAGTGTATGAACATTCTTTATACATGTTCCATGTGAGCTTTTAAAGAATGTTTATTCTGCAGTCGTGGAATTCTACATATGTGCATTAGGTCATACTTGCAGATTGAATTGTTCAAATCTGTATCCTACCGTTTTGTTTTCTTGGTGTACTCTGTTTTGGAGATGTACTGAAATCTCTCATGACCCTGGATATACATATTTCTCCTAGTTCAGACAATTTTTGTTTTATAAATTTTGATGCTGTGTGATTAGGTGCATATAAATTTAGATTCTACTGTCTTTCTGGTAAATTGAACTTTTCTAATTAGGAAGTGTTCCTTTATTTTTTCCTAAAGGCTGCTTTGTGTAACATTAGTATAATAACATCAGTCTTCTTTTGGTTAGTGTTCATGTAGAATATCTTTTTCCATTCTTTTGCTTTTAACCTTCCGTCACTTTATTTTCTTTTCACGTTTTGACAAATTTTAAACCTACAGAAACGTTAAAATAATTGGCTGGTAAACATCCATATACCTGTCAACTGAGATTTACCAGTCATTAACATTTTGCTCCATTTGCTTTCTCTTTAAACATACATTTTAAAAAATGAACTTTTTATTTTGGAATAGTTTTAGCTTTATAGAAAAGTTACATCTAATGTATGGAGAGTTCTGGTACACCCTTCGCTCAGTTTCCCCTAATGTTATTATTTTATGTAACCTTGGTTCAGTTGTCAAAACTAAGTAATTAATACTGGTACGCTGCCATTAACTAAAGGCTTCATTAGGATTTCACCAGTTTTTCTTTTTTTAATATGTCTATATTTTTATAAATATTTATTTATCTTTGGCTGTGTTGGATCTTCGTTGCTGCACGCAGGCCTTCTCTAGTTGCGGCTGGCAGGGACTACCCTTTGTTGCGGTGCGCGGGCTTCTCATTGCAGTGGCTTCTCTTGCTGCAGAGCACGGGCTCTAGGCGCTCAGGCTTCAGTAGTTGCGGCACGTGGGCTCTAGGGCGCGGGCTTCAGTAGTTGTGGTGCATGGGCTTAGTTGCTCCGTGGCATGTGAGATCTTCCCAAACCAGGGATAGAATCCGAGTCCCCTGCATTGGCAGGCAGATTCCTAACCACTGCGCCACCAGGGAAGTCCCACCAGTTTTTCCGCTAATGTCTTTTTGCTATTACAGGATCCTATCCACGATACTGCCTTGCGTTTAGAATATAGTTTTTAAAAAATTTGAACCATTTAACAGTAAGTTGCAGACACCATGACAATTCACCTTTCAATACTTTAGCATGTAACCCCTAAGAACTAGGACATTCTCTTGTATAATCAAAAAAAAAAAATATATATATATATATTGCCAAAGAAATGTAACATTGGGCATATATTTTATGTGCCCAGTGTAGTTTAGCAATAATATTAGGTATTTTTTTTTCAAGGTCTATTCAGAGATTAAGCATTTCATTTTGTGGTCATGACTCTTGATCTCCTTCACACTAGAACAGTTTCTCAGCTTTTCTTTTTCATTCTTTCATCACAGTAACATTTTTGATGACTCCATGCCAGTTGCTAGTAAGTTTGCCTCACAATCTGGATTTGTCTGTTTTCTCATGGTTGGATTCAGATTTTAAAATCTTGGCAAGACTACTACAGGGTGATATTTCCCACTGCATCATGTATTGATTATTGTCAGATTCATATATTGTTGGTGTGTTCCCATTACTGATGATACTAAGTTTGATCACTTGGTTAAAGTAGTATCTTCAGATTTCTCCATTGAATAAGCAATCTTTCCCTTTTGTAATTAGTAAGTAGCCTGTAAGGTGATATTTTAAAATTTGTGTGAATATCCTGTTTACCAGCAAACTTTCAGGAAATGGTAGCATTCATCGATCATCTTTCTGCCAGTAACCACACTGGTAGTTGTAATAAGGTGAGTTCTTAATTTTATCATTTCTTCTACATGTATTATCATTCTTCTGTAAAGAAGAGGTTTCCCCTTTGCTTCCATTTTTTGCCTTTCACCATTCTTTACAAACCACTATGGACTGATGGGTTCTTTTTTTCATATATGCTATAATCTATTACCATTGTTATACTTTGCTCAGATTTTCTGGAGTTATCCAGTGGGAGCCCCATTCAAGCTAGTTCCTGTGTCCTTTTGCTATCTCCCCATCAGTCTTGGAATATTTCTTTGCTTAATGGCACAACAAGCAGTTTCCTGTTCACCTTGTATTTTCTTGTCCCCAGAACAGGAATCAGTTTTTTCTCCAAGGACCTCTGCTTCATTTTAATGGAGAGTGGTATTAAGAAAGCAAGATCTGGGTGTTTTGTGTGCTCATTGCTACTAAGTTGTGGGGTTTTTTTAGGCTTTTCCAACAGGCAGAGCTAAGAAATATGTATATATAAAAATCATAATTTTATCTAATACCACAATTCTTTCTTGCATTTTCCCTGAAAATATTTGTATCTTTCTTCTCACACAGTGAAAATTCTGGTTCCCAAGAACCTCAGTATATTTACTTATTTGCTCTGTTAATAATTGCAGACTTGCCAATCCAGTGCTACTATGAACAACAAATTTACTAAGTAGAGTTCGATATATATTTTTTGAAAAACAAAAACATATTTGCAGTTCTTTGTGTCCTTAAGGTGTTTCTCACTAAGGGAAATAGTCAAAGCACTGTGTTTAAATGTTACTTGAATGAATTCCTTTTCATTGTGGTTTTAATATAAAGTCATTTGTTTCTCTTTCTTGTTCAATTTTATGGAGTTTTCCCCTTTTTATTTATTTTTTGAATAAGTAAAGTACTTACACTGTTTGAAAGTCAAAACTACATCCATTGAGAATTTTTACTCTCTTGCACCACATTCCCATGTTCTATAGCTAACCATTTCGCTAGTTTCTAGATTATCTTTCCTGTGTCTCTTTTTCTGAAAATAAGCAAATATTTATTTATATGTACTTTACTTCCTCCTTTCTCATGTAAAAAGTAGATGTTATAGATAATTATTTTATACCTTGCTTTTTTAAGTTAACTTTATTTTTTGATAAATATATGTATATATTTATTTTTTTACTTTAGTTCATGGAGATCTCTTTCTTTGTCCTCCTTTTCCTCCCTTGCCCCCTTCTGTCCCTCCTCTTCTCTCCTCTGTGTTATACTTTTGTAAAGGTGTACCATAACTCATTCAATTAGTTTCCTATGGATGGGCATTTAGGTGTTTCTAAGTTTCTGATATTTTATAGAACCTGTATAGAATTATATAGTGAGTAACTTTGTGGATATGTGGTTTTGTATTTGTGGAAGTGTATCTTAAGAGTAAATTTATGGAAGTTGGCTTGTAGGTCCAAGGGTAAATGCATATATAGTTTTGTTAGCAGATAATCTGGGTAAAAAAGCATATTAGGCAGAGGGTACAGCAGGTGTAAAAGCTCTGAGGCAGGGATGTGTAGCTGGTGTCCTGAAGGGGTAGCAAAGAGGCCACATGAAGAAACAGGTCTAGGGCTTCCCTGGTGGCGCAGTGGTTGAGAGTCCGCCTGCCGATGCGGGGGATACGGGTTCGTGCCCTGGTCCGGGAGGATCCCACATGCCGCGGAGCGGCTGGGCCCGTAGGCCATGGCCGCTGAGCCTGCGCGTCCGGGGCCTGTGCTCCGCAACGGGAGAGGCCACGACAGTGAGAGGCCCGCGTACCGCAAAAAAAAAAAAAAAAAAAAAAGAGGTCTAGAGAGGACAAGTGACCTGTCCAGATCCTATACGTCAGTGGCAGAGCTGTGTTAGAGCCCTGGCTTCCATAGCTCCAGTCCATTGCAGCATACTTATTAAACAAGGAATGCGTGCATGGGAAACAAAAATGTATTTGACCAAGGCCAGCGATGTCAGGGCTGTTAGGTCAGAAGTGGGAGAAGTTTCTATGGACTTGAGTCAGATAAGACTTCACAGATGAGGTGCGACGTGAAGGATGATTAGGATTGGAGTAGCAGCTAGGAGAGCAGGGCTGCATTCCAAGCTTTTAGAACCAGGTGTGGATAAGGACTAGGAGGTGAAAGCAAATGCATGGCTTGTTTGGGAGATAATGCCAGGAATGGAATGTTTATCTTGGAGGAATGAGAGAGAAATTGGAAACAGGTAAGTAAATTGGGCCTCATACAATTCTTGGATTCCAGGCAGAAATTTGAAGTTGATTTAATTACCTAGAGAGTCACTGCAGATTTTTAGGTGGGAATGAGATGATATGTTCCTTCATGTCTTTTATAGTTTGTGGTAGTTTTGTCTTTCTGTTTTTTGCTTGAAAAAAGTCATTCTGATGACTGATTACTAGATACTTATTTGCCTGGCTCAGGTTAGTTCTCAATGTTAGCTGATATTTTGTTATGCTGTTTTCTCTCCTTAATATCTTTGGACATAACTTCACATCTGTATTAGAAAATACTTAGATGCCACCCAAGACTTACAGCATCAATTAAGTTTTCTAACTGCTCACTGCTGTCCTTAAAGCTTAATTGATTATAAGATAGGAAACCCCCCACCCCCACCCCGCCACACACACACACACACATGAAAAACAAACAGGATAGGACACGATCCTTACTCCTAAGGGCTGCATTTTCACTTTGGAGGACTAAGTGGTGATTTGTTGTATCCCTTGTTTTCCTTATACTGGAGTTAGGTCTAGAGCTGTGCTGTCCAATAATTTAGCCACTAACCACATGGGTCTGTAGAGGACTTGAAATGTGAGCAGTCTGCATGGACGTGTGCTGTAAAAGCGTAGAATACACTTCAGATTTCAAAGACTTATGACAAAGAGAACGTAAAATACCTCAATAATTTTATGTTGATTACATGCTGAAATAATATTTTGAATAAATTGGATTAAATAAATATTTTAAAGTTAATTTTGTCGCTTTCTTTTTACTTTTTAAAAAGTAGCTACTGGAAAATTTTAAATTGCATATGTGACTCGCATTTTATTTCTGTTGGACAGCATGGTCTACAGACAAAGAGATTTAGGTTAAACATTACTTCCTGTTGTACCATATCAAGAGATATGTAATATCAGTTTGTCCCACTCTTAGTGATGCTAAATTTGATAATTTCTCAAGCTCTTCCTTTTAAAGATACATTTTGATCACTTGCAGAACTTTCCATTATAAAGATACATATTTTTAATCACTTTCAGAGTTTTTGTTGTAAAGATATATTTAAAAAAAACACTCTCAGGACTTTCCCATTGTAAAGATACATTTTGAGTATTTCTCCAGAGTTAAGATCCATTATTTCTTTTACAATTAGAAATCTGTAGAGTGATGTTTTGGCACCTTGCAAATGTCCTGTTCCCAATTTTTTACCTAATGGTTTTATTACCCCCGATCCTTTCCTGAATAAATTATGGTGGAGTCTGTGCAAAATGGTGATTTTCTAATGCCAAAATTATTACCAAACCAGACTTGGGTTTGCTTACCTGCTGCACAGCAAAGCCAAGCTACTGACACTGGGTTGTGGTGAAGGAAAGTGCAGCATTTATTTGTGGGGTGCCAAGCAAGGATAATGGACAGGCAGCTTGTGCTCAAAAGACCGGAACTCCCTGATGGCTTTCAAGTACGAGTTTTTAAAGGCAACATTTGGGGTGAGGGTTGTAGCTCCTGGACTTTCTTCTGATTGGTTGGTGTTGAGGTAACAGGCTAATGTTTTGGAAATCTTAATCATCAACTTTCTGGTTCCAGCTACTCTGAGGTTTCTGTGCTTATGGTCAGCATATCGTCACCATCTTCTACCAGGTTGGGGGTCTTAGTTTCTGCAGAACAACTCGAAGATATGCATCAGATTGTGTGTATATCCCTTTAGGAGGAGCTCGGCCTCTGTTTTATTGCTGAACTATTTGCTTTTCCTTTATTTTTGCATTCCCTCACTTCCCTAATTAGTAATTGCCTTAATCTTAGCCCTTTAGAATTTAGGGGGAAGGCCTAGGAGACTAAAGCCATTCTCTACAAATAAGAAACAGGGAACATGGAGGGACTTTTGTACCTGAGAGGGCCCTGCAAGGTCCTGCTCGATTTCAATCTCCCCTTTTCTTTGGTACTACTCAGTCCTGAGGGGAAGAGGGGCTGGACAAAAAGAGAAAGTTTTGGATAGAGTGGTTAATCATAAACTCAGTAGGGGACTCTGTTTCAGGGGACTGGGTTTCAGTTACCATTTCTTTTCCATAAATAGTTGTCATTCTTCTATAAAGAAGAACATTTCTTTTTCTTCTTTCTCTTTTTCATTTATTTTTAGGTGAAAGAGCTGTGTGGCATGTGGATTGGTCACTTCATACAATAGATGTTTGATTAGAAAAGTTGGCACAAATGAAATTTTAAAATACGGAATCAGCTTACATGTGCAATGGTTGCTCATTCTTCAAAGGAATCTTATTGTAAATCTTTTTGCAAAGCTAGTAATCACTTAATTTCTGTTATTCTTATAAACTTGAATTTTCATATATAGCACATTTATGCAACAAATTATTGAGTGCTTATTAACAGTGTTTCAAACACTGTGTTAAGCACTTGGAATAGAGTGGTGAGCAGAAGAAACATGGCTGTCCTTCATGTAGGATGCATCCTTACAGTTAAGAAGACAGTGAGAGTTGTCCAAAACCTAGTGAGTGAAGGCAATTATGAAGCTGTATCTGAAGGATCTTGATTTGGGAGGTATTATATAGGCTTTTGCTAACAACCTGGTTCAAGTAAATGCTTTGAAGTTCAGAACCCTAAACAATCGTTCTCTGTAGGTCTGATGAGAATATATAGTAGAGATGGCAATTTCTGCCTGTTGTCTTTCTAGTATAAATAACATTGAATTTTTATTGCAGACCCCTCCCCTCAATGTGCAATTTTCTCTAATTTTTTTCCTCTAGGAACACTTTCCTAGTATTTCTGGTGTCTGTGCCTCTATAAGACATGCTCTAGAGGCATACTTCAGAGGTTCCTAAGACCCTGAAGATTCAGAGCAGTAGGGAGGCGGTCACCAGCCAAGCCCTGCTTTGTTCACCAGATTCCATTTGGGCTGTGTAGGGAAGAAGCAGCACCACTTTCCTGGCATGCTCAATGAAGTCCGTGGAAGAGTAGGAGATTTCTAGAAGTTGTAAAAATCCTTAGAGACTTGGGACAACTTAGCATAGCTTAAACTTTGGGAAACCATCTTTTAGTAGGTGGTTTCAAGCACCGATATCTGTGCTGCAAGACCTTTCTTTCTGTCTCTGTTTTTCAGGTTATTTGTGGGACTCATACCCTCTTGCTGAATTGGACCAGCAGTCCTGGGGATGATGAGAGGCCCCCAGTACTTCTCAGTTACAAGGCATGGTGGAAATCTGTAGCCTTTTGCGTCCCCTAAGGAAAGGTCAAGTGACACTTGGCTAGATAAATGTTTGCTAGAGTTATCTCTTAAAGCAAAAGGATTTTTCCACCAAAGAGAAATTTTCTTTTTATTTAGCTTACACTATATCTTCAGCAGTATCTCCCTTCAGGTTAGTAAGATGGACATGCCCACAGTTAACTGTGTACCTGTCTTTAAGGAAATAAGATGTCTGCCAGTTACACTGCTATGACCTCAGGTTCTAGAATATCAAGGCAACATTCTTTAGATGTTTCATTTTGGACTGAACCTAAGTTTAGAATCAGTCAGCTTATTGTTGAAGGGGAAAGGATATCCCAAGTGACAAGAAAATACTTATTAACTATGAATTGGTTTGGAAATTACTTCTCTAAGTTTCCTGAGGATATTTCCTTTCTCAACACACACTCACCTCTGTTGCTTTCACTCGTATCATCTGAAGATGAACAACATTTTATTTCCAGCTTGAGGTAGGGAGTAGGGTGATTTTACCCCCAGCTTTTGCTCTTTGGTTGGAATATCAAATCAATCTCTTCTTATAAGGAGCCAGGAAAAAGAAAAATGGGCTCAGGAAGAAAGCTGCTATCATTTCCCATGTGTACTTGAAAAGGAGGCAACTGATTATTTCCTTCTGGCCTTGCTTGGCTGGTGAAAAGAGAAGAGCTGGCTTGGATGGAAAGGTGTCTCTATTCTTAACTGAAAATGTTGCACCCTGACCAAGTGAAACTTTATTTCTGGTGGCTGCCATTAATTTCCACCCTTTTGAAATCAAAACTCAAGAGTTTTGACTTCAGTTGAGAGTTTGAAATGGTTAATCAAGGAGGCCTCAGTGGAAGGCAGAACAAACTCTTAGTACTGCAAGTTTCTTTAAGGTAGAGGGTGACATGAAACCCCCCAGGCTGAAGTACCAGGTGTGTGGGAACATGCAGTGGGGAATGTGTTTAGCTGCTAGAAGAGGTGAAGGTTAGAGTAAGGCTGAAAAGGGGCAAGGCTGTGTGTCTCATCTGTCTCAACGCTGTTGTTTGGTATGAGCTGATAACTAGAATGACTGCAGTCAGTCCTCTGCCTCCCACCAGTTGAAGCCTCTCTCTGCTTCTCTCCTTTATGGTGACCAACCCTCTTGGTTTGTCTGGGACTGTTCTGATTTTAACACTGAAAGTTTTCCATCCTGGAAAAACCCTTAGGCCAGGGCAAACTGGGATTATTAGTCACCCTGATTGAATTTTAAGGTATTTGGGTAGCCCATATGACAACTGAGAAACTGCCCCCAATCTCCTCCGTCTGTTCTTCGTTTCTCAGAAAAGTGTTCAGGATGCCCTAGGGTATGTGCAAGATCCTTAATTTAAATAATAACAGTAGCTGCCATCAACTGCATGCCTACTATATGCCAAGTACATAATCTTGTTTAATCCTCAGGGTGACTATGGAGGTATATATATAGTTTAAATCCAATTTTATGGAAGAGGAGACCAAAGCTGAGGACTGGGACAAGTTGTATTTTACAGGGTCAAACAACTAGAATGCAGCTGAGCCACATTTGTGCTTTAGTGTGCCTGAATCGAAGCTCTGTCCTCTTTACACTAAATGAAGAACTTGCTGAATTTGATGGCAAATGAATGGATAGCTACTCTGGTTTAGAAACTGTGTGACCATCAGCTTCACCCACTGCTTCCAAACTCATTCTTATTACTGGTAGTGTAAGATTCTATCTATCTAGAGTAATATACAGAGCTAAAAGCTTTGTAGGAAGCTGCAATAGCTACTTTAGTCTGACACCTGTAGCAGCCCCTGAATAATTTCAGTTCTTAAAGGAACTACTAAGTGCCTGGCACATAGCAGGTACTCGGTGAAGGGTAGCTATTCTTAATATTTTAATTTTGACACATAAGCTATAATCTTGAACTGAAGTGTTTTAGCTAATGAATGTCAATTCAAACATTTTAATATGAAAATCACCAACGATTCAGAGTATTAAGGAAAGAAAACAATACAGTTCTTGAGTTCAAAATTAGGCAAACACACACACACAAAAACCCCTTTTTTTTCCCCACCAAGGAAAAGCTACCCTCTTAGTTATTTGATTTGCAATAGCTAGAGGACAGGCTTCCTTGCCATAATAGGTGTTACACATATAATGCTGAGGTAGAAGCAGAAAATTCTCTTCTAGGGCTCCAGGCTATAAGTGTGTTTCAGGGGAAAATCTAATCTAGGGGCTCAGCCCTAAGAAACTCCTTTACTAAAATTGCTGGAAACTCTTAGTGTAATAATGGAAATCCCAACTTGCAGGGATCACGTTGAGAGGTAAATGCCCTGGGTTGTGTGGAGGCACGCAAGATTTTAGGCTACTCTCAATAAAAACTCTTGATGTTTTTATGTAATCAGTTCACACCTGAGAGTTGTGCCTTTACTAGAGAATGAAACATGGTTAAGGTCACATAATCTGTAGCTAGATTTGAGGAGGACTCAAATATAATGGAAGAGATGTGTGAATTGAGTTTAATCCAATTCAACAGTTGTTGTGCACCCACTAGTTTTCAAGGAGTTCACTGGATTCTGGGGATACAGGGAGAAGCAGCAGGTGCCCCCTGACCTCAAGGAGTTCACATGGAAGTAGAGGAGATAAGATATGTATAGAGGTAGTTTCTTCAGGACCAATCTGAAGTCTTCATAGGTGTCTTAGTCTGCTCAGAATTTCATAACAAAATACCACAGACTGTGTAGCTTACAGAACAGATACTTATTTTCTCACAGTTCTGGAGGCTAGAAGTCCAAAATCAGGGTGCCATCATGGTCCGGTTCTGGTGAGGACTCTTCTTGGTTTGCAGCCTTCTCTCTGAGTGCTTACATGGCCTTTCCCTTTTTATAAGGCCAGCAGTCCTATCGGATCAGGATTCTACCCCTATTCTTTATTTAACCTTAATTATCTCCTTGAAGCCCTACCTCCAAATACAGTCACATTGGAAGCTAGATCTTCAACATACGAATTTGGGGAGACACAATTCAATCCATAGCAGTAAGCTTTAGCCCACATCATAGCAAATATATTAACATGTACCCATACCTATGTTATATCCTTTTTTTTCCTGTATACTAAGTGAAAGGATTTTTATAATTTTGCTTTTGAAATTATTTGGCTTTGAGTAATTTAATTTATGATTAGCTGCTGCTTCTCAGCAGTCATTCATTCTTGGTTTTTTGTTTTTATTTTTGCAAAATGAGAGAATTGTAATTTGTTCTCAAATGTAATAAAATATGTGTGAATTCCAAATTGGACATTCATGTGACAGGTATCTTGCTAGGTTTTTGTGTTTAATTGAGCATTAACTAATTTCTACTTTGCAGTTTTTATATTTTGTAGCCAATACTTTTTTCCAGGTCTCAAACACTTTTTTGTTAGGTTCTTGAGAAGCTTGTTAGACCCTACATATTGTCTATAATGCCGAATGGATAAAAGGGTGGGGATGTTTCATAGTTCTACTTTCACACTTCTAGATAGGTCACTCCCAACCCTACTTGCTCTTCCAAGCTCTTGTGCAGCATTCCCAGCTGTTGGCTGGGATACCCCTCATGTCTCACTGGCACTGTAGATTGGCTGTGCTCCCAGCATTCTCTTCCCTTCTGCCTTACCTCCTATTCTATTTTCCTTGCCATCTCTGTTACACTGACATCGCCACCTACCTGGTAGGAGACGCAGAAGCCCTTGCAGTGATCATCAGTGGTCTCCAAGTCCACCTGTATCAGGTTTCAGGCTGTTATCAGGATGACTATGTGGGTGTTGCCTGGGAACTTTATTATGGACACTGATTTCTATACCTCATCCCTGGAGTCCTGTACAGTGGTCTGGGGTGAGGCTTGGGAATTTGTTTTTTTAACAAGCTAATGTGCTGTCCGGTTTGGGAGGGTGTGAGTAGTATTGGTGGAATGAAAAAGAGATGTGATCTTAATAACAAGAACAGTGCTCCCCATATTATGATAACTTGAAATCCCATTGGATTTAATGTCCCAAATCAGAGGTTCTCAAAGGGCTCTGCAGCTGTTTCCAAGATGCCCACAGGGTGTTGCCTTAAGGATGCTCAGGAGTATTCTACTCTGACCTCTAGGTTTTGTGTCCCAGGTGTCCCAGGTGCAGAACTTTGGTGACTATTACTGTAACAACAGCTGTTACAGGAAGAAATTCTGCTGTCTTTTTATTTTCTCTCAAGTATGAGGCAAGCTCTTTATTTCCTCATAACACATCAGAGACCAGGTACAAAACTCTTAATGAAGCTTGCTAAAAGGTAGCCCCAAATGGAATAACTGCTACTATGTACAGGCTCAGACTCATTCTCATTCTCGGGCCCCTCTATCCCACTCTTTTTTTTTTTTTTTTTAGCGGTATGCGGGCCTCTCACTGTTGTGGCCTCTCCCGTTGTGGAGCACAGGCTCCGGATGCACAGGCCCAGCGGCCATGGCTCACGGGCCCAGCCGCTCCGCGGCATGTGGGATCTTCCCAAACCGGGGCACGAACCCCTGTCCCCTGCATCAGCAGGCGGACTGTCAACCACTGCGCCACCAGGGAAGCCCTCTATCCCACTCTTGACCTGCCCCTTCCATGAGGCTAGTTAACAGCTTACCCTTCACTGTAGGACTCACTCCAGGTATCCCCATGGTAGGTATTCAGGCAAAACTAACTTTCAGCCCCAGAAAGAGAAGGAAGTTTTTTTCTCACCTCACATTTGAAGCCCATCCCCTGGGCCTGTATTTCTATTTAAGAATGACTGAGTGGAATATCTATGCCCTTCAGGGAAAATCCAAACCAGAGTTGTACTATGTGGCTGCACGAGGACAACCATATAGTAGTTTGATATCAAGATATATTCTGAAGTCTGGGTTATTCATTTAAATGATACTACCTGTTCCACTTCAGTAGCCTCGTCCAGATTTAGATGTACCATTCAGTCCAATTCCTTATTTGTCTTTTCAACAAAGTTTCAAAATCCTTGCATACAGCCTCACTGAGGGTCACATTGTTACACATGCTGTGTGCACAATAAACAAATTACCTGTCCTTCAGTCCACATAATAACCCTGTGAGGTAGTTTTTTCATCTTAAATTTGAACAAACAAAACAGAGAGGTTAAGCTACCTAACCAAGGTCAGGCTTCCAGGAAGTGGCATGCTGGGGCTTGAACTGAGGACTCTTGGTTCCAAATTTGTGAATTTATTATTAAACATTGAGAAACACTGAGGAAGTAGACTGTACATTGAGTCTGAGTGACAGAACTTGGAATAATAATGCCACTAATAGAAATGGGGCAAAAAATCAGAGGAGGAGGTACAATGGAGGAGGAGGGAGGGAGATGGTGAAGTCAGCTTGGGCTATGAAATAAGAGCCACTGGGCATCGCTGGGTCCCTATCTCTTTATCACTGTGTCTTGACTTGATGATTATCCTTCTGAACCATCTTCTTTGTTTCCAAGTTAATCACCATCCTTGACTCTGCAGGAGCCATGCACCAGCCCAGGCTGTGGTGAAGCAGCCTGTCCGGGGAGCCAGTGGCAAGACCACAATCACAACGATTGTCCAGACTGGTGGGAACTGGAGCACCGGCCTCTTCAGTGTCTGCAGAGATAGGAGAATTTGTATGTTTTTTCTCTTCCTTCAAGTTCTCGTTTACTATTTTCTTTCCTAAGACACCAGTCGGTAGAAAAGCCGCGTCAGGCACAAGGACAGAAATTAAATGGTTTCAGACTAACTAGACTAATATTCTAGTGACTCAAATACACTCCTTGGCAGGAAGGATCTTGCTTTTCAGGGATGTGGATGTTTTTATAAAATAAGTGGTGACTTCAAAGAGTTTTTTAAATGACAAAATCCATTGCACATAAAGATGCACAAAATGGGCTCCCTTATCTGCAGCTGATGGAGTATAAATTGGTACAAGCTTCCCAGTGAATGGTTAGTAACACCTATAAAAAGGACCTCAAGTGTTATGTAGCCTTCGACCCAGTAATTACAGTTTTAGGCATTTAGTCGAAGGAAATAAATCATGTACAAAGATTTAGCAGCATCATTAAATGTTGCAGCATTGGTTATTGTAGCAACAATCTGGAACAACCTAAATGTTCAATGGGGGCTTCAATACAATGAATTATTATACAGCCATGAAAATCATGTTGTAGAATAATACTTCCTGAGATGGAAAAATGTTGCAATACAATTTTAAGTTAAAGAATCAGATTGTAAAACCATGTACATTAGACATTAATTTGGGGGAATATTTAGAAAAATATCTGGAAGGATATAAATACAAATGTTTACAGCAAGCCTCTCCAGATGGTATGCTAATGAATAATTTTTCTTTTTGCTTATCTCTAGTATTTCTGTGAGAAAAGTGTAGTACTTTCCTCACAGGATAGTGAGGAAGACCAATCATTGAATAAGACCAATCATAAAAAGAAGCTCCCTTTGTATTTTTTTAAATTAATTTTTATTGGAGTATAGTTGTTTTACAATGTTGTGTTAGTTTCTGCTGTATAGCAAAGTGAATCAGCTACACGTGTACATGTATCCCCTCTTTTCTGGATTTCCTTTCCATTTAGGTCACTGCAGGGCATTGAGTAGAGTTCCCCATGCTATACAGTAGGTTCTCATTAGTTATCTATTTTATACATAGTATCAATAGTGTATATATGTCAATCCCAGTCTCCCAATTCATCCTTTCCCCCCTCCCCGCCTTGTATACATACGTCCATTCTCTATGTCTGTGTCTCTATTTCTGCTTTGCAAATAAATTCATCTGTATCGTTTTTCTAGATTCCACATATAAGCGATGTTATATGATATTTGTTTTTCTGACTTCACTCTGTATGAGTCTCTAGGTCTATGCACGTCTCTGCAAATTGCACAATTTTTGTTCCTTTTTATGGCTGAGTAATATTCCAATGTATATATGTACCACATCTTCTTTATCCATTCTTCTGTTGATGAACATTTAGGTTGAATAGCTCCCTTTGTTGATTGAAATCTTTTCAGACACTGGTTTAGATGTAAAGAAGTACCAACAACACTGTCCTCTAGCTGCATGATTTTCTGCTGTGTTTGAAGTTCAAAGCACATTGATTCTATTTTTACCTTAGGACATTCTGACCCATCTCTGGTACCACATGTTAGTATCCTTTTCCAGGACCTGATGTTCTTGCCCTAGGGAGTAACTCGATCACAGAATCTTTTTTCTTTTTCTTTTTTGCCGGGAGGTGGGGGGCTGTCCTTTTTGATGGATGAGGGCCAGTCTCTTAAGTTCAACAGACTCTGGATCTGCTATTTTTGAAGAATATGGCTCCCCCACCCTTTAGAGGGTCTGGCAAGACCTGAATTTATCCTAAAGCCTCACAAGATGGATCAACCAGAGAGCTCTGAGCTGCTACCTGATCCACGTCCTTATTCAGCTGAGTCTTGCTGAGGCAAAAACTCTAACAAAATTTTTGGTGCTCTGATCATCCAACCCTGAGCCTTCACTGTTTGCCTGGGCCTCACAGAGAAGAGACTGTCCAGCACCAAACACTACCCTCCATCGCTGTCCCTTTGACCATCTGACCCAGAGCTCAGCAGATTTCTTCCTGCCGCAGCTACCCATGTGTACTTCTGACCAGACAATTATGGCAGCTGTTCTCTGAATCACTCAGGATTCTTCCTGGTTCTTGTCCACATTCTCTGACTTTAGTTGTCACCCAGTACTGTGGTACAGAGAAGGCAGAATAGCTACATGGAGATGTGGAGACCTAGCCCCAGTTTGGGAAGTGGACCATTTTCCTTTCATAGCTTATTGTTGTTGATTGGAGGGGTGAGGGTATCAATGCATTTCCAAGTAGAGCAAAGCCTGGAACATAATGTAGTGGTTAGGAGAGCACATTTGTATTGGATATAGAACTTGCCTTGAATCTTAGCTCTGCCTCTTACTGGCCATTTGACCTTGAACAAATTCTCAGGGCCTTCATTTTTCCAGCTCTGAAATGGGGGCAAATAAAGGTGCCCACCTTAAAGATTGTCAAGATTAAAGCAGATAATGCATAGAACCCACCTTAGAACACTGGTTTGGAACATAACTGGATTAGAGTTTTTGTTGGTTGCATGCTATATTGGGTTAAATAGTGTCCCCTCAAAATTCATGTCCACCGGGAGCCTCTGAATGCAACCTTATTTGGAAATAGGTTCTTTGCATTGTTGTTAAGTTACAAAGAGGTTATAGTGGATTAGGGTGGGCCTTAAGCCAGTGGCTGGTGTTCTTGTTAAGAAGAGGGAAATTTGGACACACACACAGAAAAGACGGCCATGTGAAGACAGGCACAAATTAGAATAATGCATCTATAAGCCATGGAATGCCAAGGATTGCCAGCAACCACCAAAAATTTGGAGAGAGACATGGAACAGACTTTCCCCCAGAGCTTCCAGAAGGGCCAACACGCCAATTTCAGACTTCTAGCCTCCAGAATTCTCCAATGAGAGAATACTTTCTATTGTTTTAAGATGTCCAGTTTGTGGTATTTTGTTTTGTCAGCCCTAGGAAATTAATACACAAGCAAACATAGGATTTCATTAGAAGGTTATGGGGTTGCTCACAAAATCAGGAAATCAACTAAAAGCTAAGCTTAGGAGGGACAAGATGCATTATCAGGAGATAGCTGAAAGTCTGGTCAACTCCAAACATATTAATCCTTTTGCTTTCGTGTCTGAGAATTGCTGTTTCAGCAATGGAGCCCAATGTGCCTAGCCTAGGTCATGACTGCTGCTTGACTAGGCCAGGGCATTTTGAATGACAGTTCTCTTATTTCCCACAATAGGGAAGGGATAAATTCCTAAATTTACTATTGGGGTGTGTTACTGTGAAAATTCCAACAAGTATACAATAATGCACTTCGTAAATCTTTTTTTTTTTTGCGGTACGCGGGCCTCTCACTGTTGTGGCCTCTCCCGTTGCGGAGCACAGGCTCTGGACGCGCAGGCTCAGCGGCCGTGGCTCACGGGCGCAGCCGCTCGGCGGCATGTGGGACCTTCCCGAACCGGGGCACGAACCCGTATCCCCTGCATCGGCAGGCGGACTCTCAACCACTGTGCCACCAGGGAAGCCCCAAGTAAATCTTAGGTATTAATGTTATTGTTGTTATAAATTTTTATTTTCCAGAATGTTGAGAGCAAAGAGTAGAATCAGGAGACTTAGATTGGTTGCTGCCCAATCCCAAGAGTACCTAACAAGTTGACCAAAGAAAGGATCACATGCCACCCCCTCAGCCTTAAACATTGTTTCACTGCTTCGTTCTGCGCTTCACCCCCATCAGTGTTCAGGAGACCAACCACACGGGTCTTCTGGGTCCCTGCTTGTCCGTTGGAGAGCCCATTCTATGGGCAAGAAGGAATGACGTGGAGAATACAATATTCTTTACAGCTGGACGTGATCTGTGGAGGAGAAGCCATGGATATACAGTACCGGGTGATCTCGAATGTACTGTGTCCTAATTGTTGTTCCCTGGATGGGCCTCCATTCTGTGACTGCTCATAGTATCTCTAAGCTAATGATCTCACAAGAAAAAATTTATAGGCAGTATCAATTTATACACTGGTGATCTGCACCATGATTCCCAGGATGCAGCTGGAGTATGAGTGCTATGAGTCTTGGGTTTTTTTCCTTCCTTGTTTAAAAGGGCTACTTCATCCACAAAGTTTTATTTTAAGCAAATCACTGTGACAATAGTTGTGATAAACTTGGAAACAAAAGGGACATCTTCTTTCCATGACTTTGTTTCACGTCAGATTCCCATTTTGGGATAGTTTACCATTAAATGTTGAGAATTACTGCTACAATTTGTCATCCATTAAGCAAAGGGTACATTATGAAGAGTGATAATTTCCATTTATTTTTGACATTTTGCTTCTTCATGTAATTGCACTTCTGTTTTTTAAACTGCCACCCTCTTCCCACCTCTGTGCTTTCATCTGAATTCACACTGCCCTGGGATGAGAAATGGGTGCTTTTGTGTCCTTTGAGGATGTGGTTTCTGAAAGCTCAGATGTGAAGCTGAAGCGGAGGTGAAATAAGTGGCTGTGGAATGGCCTTGTGGGTGAAAGGCTGGCTGTTCCAGCTGGGGATGTTTGTGATGTTGCCCCAGAGGAGGTTTATGTGGAAGGTGTAATCAACACTGGTTTGTAATTCAGCCAGCCTTTACTGAGTTCCTACCTATGTATGGTCATGTGATAGGCACTACAGATATAATAGTGACTAAGACAGAGACGGTCTCTGAGAGGACATAGGCAATAAGCAAATAGACAGAATAATTGCAGTGGTGCTGAGTGCCGTGGAGGAAATAAACAAGGTGTTTTGAAAGGAAATTACAGGGGGCAAAGGATGGCCTCTCTGAGGAACTGACTTAAGCTGATACCTGAGAGATGGGAAAGAACCAGCCACTAAAATCACCTTTCCTGTGGAGGCACCACAAGCACCAGGCCGTAAAGGGCTTTGTGTGGACGAGGAGCCATCAGAGGCCCAATGTGGGTAGGGCGAAGAAGTCCAAGTGTTTCTTTGGTTTTCTGGAAGAGGAAGGAGGCATGAAAAGGCCTCAGACTGGGATTCGTGTCCTTGAACTGTATCTTGGGTAAACTGTACACTGTACACTGCAGTCTGAAAGCAGGGACCACTGGTCCTGCTTACTGGTCTTGCCCAGCGGAGCACCTGACCAATAGAAGGCGCTTATGAATATTTCCTGAACGACACATCTATGGATGAATTTTAACCTGTATTCTCACTTGCTTCCTTCTTTCCTGCACTTCATTGAAACAATCATAAAGACTTAGATTCAGAAGGGATATTGGGGTCAGCTGGTCTGACCCCTCACCAGCTTGTCTAAGTCCCCTCCGTAGCAAGCCTGGTAAGGACCTGACAGCCTTGGCTTTCTGAACATTTCCGGGGAGGAGGGCTCCTTTCCCTTGGAGCCATCTTAGTGCTTTAAAAAAAAAAAAAAGATTTTTAATAGGTTACCAGGTTCGTAATGCAAAATTCAAAAGTACCTACCCCTTAGGTATATGAAAAGCAGCAACACCATCCTTGCTCTCCTGCCCTGCCCAGTTCTCCTCAGAGGCCACCACTCTTACCTGAGCCCCAATATAGTCTATTGCTTATAAATATATAAAAAAATTTAGTGAAAATAGATTAATCTTTTTATTATAAAGGTATCATATAATCATGGTAAAAAAGAAAAATGCAAAAGGCTATAAAAGAAGAAAGCAGTATCCTGTAATCCCAGCTGTCGGAGATATACATTGTTAATATTTTGGTATCTATCCTTCTAGATATTTTCTGTATATGTGGTATATATAATTGACACAAATAATAGAATTGTAAACACACACAGTTCTGCATCTTTATTTTGTTTTAATTTAACAATATAGGTGACCATATTGTGCAGACCATATCAGCACTTCTGAAGCTAATATTTTAAATTGCTGCATAGATTCCACTGTATGAATGTACCATAATTTATTTATCCAAAAATTCTTATTAGTGGATCTTTATGTGGTTTCCAGACTTTTTGCTATTCAAACCAATGCTTTGTGAGTATTCTTGTATAGGTGCCATTTTGTATGTGCGTGTGTTATCTGTTGGATAATTGCTGAGGGGTAAACCTACTGGTCAGATAGTACGTATCTTTTTAAATCTTGATAGATGTTGCCAAATGGCTCTCTCCATTTAGGAGTTGTACTAATTTACACTCCCACCCACAATGTATGAGCATGCCCCATTCCTTATTTATTTATTTATTTATTTATTTATTTATTTATTTATTTATTTATTCTTGGCTGAGTTGGGTCTTCATTGCTGCACGTGGGCTTTTCTCTAGTTGCAGTGAGTGGGGGCTACTCTTCGTTGTGGTGCACGGGCTTCTCATTGTAGTGGCTTCTCTTGTTGAAGAGCATGGGCTCTAGGCGTGCGGGCTTCAGTAGTTGTGGCTCACGGGCTTTAGAGTGCAGGCTCAGTAGTTGTGGTGCACGGGCTTAGTTGCTCCGCAGCATGAGGGATCTTCCTGGACCAGAGCTCGAACCCGTGTCCCCTGTATTGGCAGGCGGAATCTTAACCACTGTGCCACCAGGGAAGCCCTCCATTCCTTTTTTAAGCATCTCTTATTGTTAGATTCTGCCTTTTTGTGCTAAATGATCTGAAATGTGCCTTGCTGCAATTTCCACCCACCTTTCCTACTTCTGTTCTCTGGGGCTCCACACTGTGGTTTTTTGTAGCCTTCTTCTTTTTATCTCGACTCCCCCTGTGAGTTAGAGGGATGAATAATGAACCACATTCCATGCTTGAGGGTGGAGTTCATGTTAGAGAATAGGCCAGGGATGTTTAGACTGTGGGAGCTGACATGACCACCAGGCCTTTGGACATAAGAGGAAGAGGCTGAATTTATGGCATGGATCTCTCTTGAGCCTGAGCTTCTTTTTTAAAAAAAAGTACACACACACACACACATACACACACACACATACATACACATTCATGCGCACACACATACTTGCATATATATATATATTTTTTTTTACTTCACAAATAACACATGAATATGTTCACTTTATTAAAGAAATGAAATATTACAGAAAAGAGAACCATGTCACTCTTTTTTATTAAATCAATTTGGAGTGTTTTCTTCCAGATCATTTTCTCTGTATTTACGTATGCATCTATTAGTAACATATACTATTGCTTCGTAACTTTTTAAACAAAGCGTAAATGGTATTATGCTGTAATATCACTATGCAATTTGATTTTTTTAACTCAAAATATGTCTTAGAGATTTATCTCTGTTGGTACTTACTTGATCTTTCACTGCGTTCTTAATTATTCCCTAGTATGATCTGCACCATCATGGTTTATTTACACATTCGTCTATTAATGTACTCTTGTTTTAAATTTGAAGCCACAAATGATGCTGCAGTGGATATCCTTGTACTGGCCTCTTTGTGTGCATGTGTAAGCATTACTCTAGGGTAGATGCTAACAAGTGGAGTTACTGATTCCCAGAGTATTAAAAATTTTATGAGGTTCAGCCAAGTTGCTTTCCAAAGTGACTGTGCCAATTTCCATCTCCATCAGTGTATGGAACACCTATTTCTCTGTGGTGCCCCACAGCATTTGACATGCTCTAAAAACCTTAGAGTGTGGCCAGCCCTGAACCAAGATGGCAGAGTAAAAGGATGTGCTCTCACTCCCTCTTGTGAGAAAACCAGAATCACACCTAGCTGCTGGACAATCATCTACAGGAAGTCACTGGAACTCACCAAAAAAGATACCCCACATCCAAAGACAAAGGAGAAACCACAATGAGACAGTAGGAGGGGTGCAATCACAGTAAAATCAAATCCCATAACTGGTGGGTGGGTGACTCACAGACTGGAGAACACTTATACCATAGAAGTCCACTCACTGGAGTGAAGGTTCTGAGCCCCACATCAGGCTTCCGAACCTGGGGGTCTGGCAATGGGAGGAGGAATTCCTAGACAATCAGACTTTGAAGGCTAGTGAGATTTGAGTGCAGGACTTTGACAGGACTGGGGGAAACAGAGACTCCACTCTTGGAGGGCACACACAAAGTAGTGTGCGCATTGGGACCCAGGGGAAGGAGCAGTGACCCCAGGGGAGACTGAACCAGACCTACCTGGTAGTGTTGGAGGGTCTCCTGCAGAGGCGGGGGTGGGTTTGGCTCACCATGGGGACAAGGACACTGACAGCAGAAGTTCTGGGAAGTACTCCTTGGTGTGATCCCTCCCAGAGTCTGCCATTAGCCCCACCAAAGAGCGCAGGTAGGCTCCAGTGTTGGGTTACCTCAGCCAAACAACCAACAGGGAGGGAACCCAGTCCCACCCATCAGGAGCCAAGTGGATTAAAGTTTTACTGAGCTCTGCCCACCAGAACAACAGTCAGCTCTACCCACCACCAGTCCCTCCCATCAGGAAACTTGCACAAGCCTCTTAGGTAGCCTCATCCACCAGAGTGCAGACAGCAGAAGCAAGAAGAACTACAATCCTGCAGCCTGCAGAACAAAAACCACATTCACAGAAAGACAGACAAGATGAAAGGCAGAGGGCTATGTACCAGATGAAGGAACAAGATAAAACCCCAGAAAAACAACTAAATGAAGGAGAGATAGGAAACCTTCCAGAAAAAGAATTCAGAATAATGATAGTGAAGATGATCCAGGACCTCGGAAAAAGAATGGAGGCAAAGATTGAGAAGATGCAAGAAATGTTTAACAAAGACCTAGAAGAATTAAAGAACAAACAAACAGAGAAGAACAACATAATAACTGAAAAGAAAAGTACACTAGAAGGAATCAATAGCAGAATAACTGAGGCAGAAGAACGGATAAGTGACTGGGAAGACAGAATGGTGGAATTCACCACTGTGGAACAGAATAAAGATAAAAGAATGAAAAGAAATGAAGACAGCCTGAGAGACCTCTGGGACAACATTAAACACAACACCATTCACATTATAGGGGTCCCAGAAGGAGAAGAGAGAGACAAAGGACCCGAAAAATATTTGAAGAGGTTATAGTTGAAACCTTCCCTAACATGGGAAAGTAAATAGCCACCAAAGTCCAGGAAGTGCAGAGAGTCCCATACAGGATAAACCCAAGGAGAAACATGTCGAGACACATAATAATCAAATTGGCAAACATTAAAGACAAAGAAAAATTATTGAAAGCACCAAGGGAAAAACGACAACATACAAGGGAACTCCCATAAGGTTAACACCTGATTTATCAGCAGAAACTCTACAAGCCAGAAGGGAGTGGATTGATATACTTAAAGTGATGAAAGGGAAGAACCTACAACCAGGATTACGCTACCCAGCAAGGATCTCATTCAGATTCGATGGAGAAATCAAAATCTTTACAGACAAGCAAAAGCTAAGAGAATGCAGCACCACCAGCTCTACAACAAATGCTAAAGGAACTTCTCTAAGTGGGAAACACAAGAGAAGAAAAGGACCTACAAAAACAAACCCAAAATAATTAAGAAAATGGTCATAGGAACATACATATCAAAAATTACCTTAAACGTGAATGGATTAAATGCTCTAACCAAAAGACACAGGCTTGCTGAATAGATACAAAAAAAAGACCCACATATATGCTGTCTACAAGAGACCCACTTGAGACCTAGGGACACAAACAGACTGAAAAGGAGGGGATGGAAAAGATATTCTATGCAAATGAAAATCAAAACAAAGCTGGAGTAGCAATACTCATATCAGATAAAATAGACTTTAAAATAAACAATGTTACAAGAGACAAGAAAAGACACTAGATAATGATGAAGGGATCAAATACATAAGGCAACTGCTAACAGCTCTAAAAGAGGAAATTGACAGTAACACAATAATAGTGGGGGACTTTAACACCTCACTTACACCAATGGACAGATCATCCAAAATGAAAATAAATAAAGAAACAGAAGCTTTAAATGACACAATAGACCAGGTAGATTTAATTGATATTTATAGGACATTCCATCCAAAAACAGCAGATTACACTTTCTTCTCAAGTGCACACAGAACATTCTCCAGGATAGATCACATCTTGGGTCACAAATCAAGCCTCAGTAAATTTAAGAAAATTTGAAATCATATCAAGCATCTTTTCTGACCACAACGCTATTAGATTAGAAATGAATTACAGGGAAAAAAACCGTAAAAAACACAAAACATGGAGGCTAAGCAATAGTTACTAAATAACCAAGAGATCACTGAAGAAATCAAAGAGGAAACCAAAAAATACCTAGAGACAAATGACAATGAAAACATGATGATCCAAAACCTATGGGATGCAGCAAAAGCAGTTCTAAGAGGGCAGTTTATAGCTATACAAGCCTACCTCAAGAAACAAGAAGAATCTCAAATAAGCAATCTAACCTTACACCTAAAGGAACTAAAGAAGAACA
This sequence comes from Physeter macrocephalus, assembly GCF_002837175.3. Lineage (NCBI taxonomy): Eukaryota > Metazoa > Chordata > Mammalia > Artiodactyla > Physeteridae > Physeter > Physeter macrocephalus. The sequence goes on along the minus strand of NC_041221.1, from coordinate 141,503,446 downwards.
AACAAAACCCAAAGTTAGCAGAAGGAAGGAAATCATAAAGATCAGAGCAGAGGAGCTTCCCTGATGGCACAGTGGTTGGGAGTCTGCCTGCCAATGCAGGGGATACGGGTTCGTGCCCCAGTCTGGGAGGATCTCACATGCCGCGGAGCGGTTGGGCCCGTGAGCCATGGCCGCTGAGCCTGCGCGTCCAGAGCCTGTGCTCCACAACGGGAAAGGCCACAATGGTGAGAAGCCCGTGTACCGCAAAAAAAAAAAAAAAAAGTTACCAAATCCCTGATAAAGACTACCTAATTCTAAACTTTCATGGAGAAGAGCTAACACCCATCCTTCTCAAACTCTTCCAAAAAATTGCAGAGGAAGGAACACTCCCAAACTCATTCTATGAGGCCACCATCACCCTGAGATCAAAAGCAGACAAAGATAGTACAAAAAAAGAAAATTACAGACCAATATCACTAATGAATATAGATGCAAAAATCCTCGCCAAATACTAGCAAACAGAATCCAGCAACACATTAAAAGGATCATACACCATGATCAAGTGGGATTTATCCCAGGGATGCAAGGATTCTGCAATATACACAAATCAATCAAGGTGATACACCATATTAAGAAATTGAAGAAGAAAAACCATATGATTATTTCAATAGATGCAAAAAAAGCTTTTGACAAAGTTTAACACCCATTTGTAATAAAAACCCTGCAGAAAGTGGGCATAGTGGGAACCTACCTCAACATAATAAAGGCTATATATGACAAACCCACAGCAAACATCATTCTCAATGGTGAAAAACAAAGCATTTCCTCTATGATCAGGAACAAGACAAGGACGTCCACTCTCACCACTATTATTCAACATAATTTTGGAAGATGACATGATACTATACATAGAGAATCCTAAAGATGCCACCAGAAAACTACTAGAGCTAATCAATGAATTTGGTAAAGTTGCAGGATACAAAATTAATGCACAGAAATCTCTTGCATTCCTACACACTAATCATGAAAAATCTGAAAGAGAAATTAAGGAAACACTCCCATTTACCATTGCAACAAAAAGAATAAAATACCTAGGAGTAAACCTACGTAGGGAGACAATAGACCTGTATGCAGAAAATTATAAGACACTGATGAAAGAAGTTAAAGATAATACCAACAAATGGAGAGATATACCATGTTCTTGAATTGGAAGAATCAGCATTGTAAAAAGGACTATACTACCCAAAGCAATCTACAGATTCAATGCAATCCCTGTCAAATTACCAATGGCATTTTTTACATAACTAGAAAAAAAAATCTTAAAATGTGTATGGAGACACAAAAGACCC
>NC_041221.1:141454388-141501190 GCF_002837175.3 Physeter macrocephalus | reverse complement strand
AGACATTTCTCCAAAGAAGATATACAGATTGACAACAAACACGTGAAAGAATGCTCAACATCACTAATTATTAGAGAAATGCAAATCAAAACTAGAATGAGATATCAGCTCACACCGGTCAGAATGGCCATCATCAAAAAATCTAGAAACAATAAATGCTGGAGAGTGTGTGGAGAAAAGGGAACACTTTTGCACTGCTGGTGGGAATGTGATTTGGTACACCCACTACAGAGAACAGTATGGAGGTTCCTTAAAAAACTACAAATAGAACTACCATACGACCCAGCAATCCCGCTACTGGGCATATACCCTGAGAAAACCATAATTCAAAAAGAGTCATGTACCAAAATGTTCATTGCAGCTCTATTTACAATAGCCAGGACATGGAAGCAACCTAAGTGTCCATCAACAGAGGAATGGATAAAGAAGATGTGGCACATATATACAATGGAATATTACTCAGCCATAAAAAGAAATGAAACTGAGTTATTTGTAATGAGGTGGATAGACCTGGAGTCTGTCATACAGAGTGAAGTAAGTCAGAAGGAGAAAAACAAATACCGTATGCTAACACATATATATGGAATCTAAGAAAAAAAAATGTCATGAAGAGATTAGTGGTAGGACAGGAATAAAACACAGACCTACTAGAGCATGGACAGAATGGGCATCATCAGAAAATCTACAAACAACAAATGCTGGAGAGGGTGTGGAGGAAAGGGAACCCTCTTGCACTGTTGGTGGGAATGTAAATTGATACAGCCACTATGGAGAACAGTATGGAGGTTCCTTAAAAAAGAATTACCATATGATCCAGCAATCCCACTACTGGGCATATACCCAGAGAAAACCATAATTCAAAAAGACACCCCCCCCCCAATGTTCATTGAAGCACTGTTTACAATAGCCAGGTCATGGAAGCAACCTAAATGCCCATCGACAGACGAATGGAAAAACAAGTTGTGGTACATATATACAATGGAATATTACTCAGCCATAAAAAGGAACGAAATTGGGTCATTTGTTGAGACATTGGTGGATCTAGAGACTGTCATACAGAGTGAAGTAAGTCCAAAAGAGAAAAGCAAATATCGTATATTAACGCATATATGTGGAACCTAGAAAAATTGTACAGATGAACCGGTTTGCAGGGCAGAAATTGAGACGCAGATGTAGAGAGCAAACGTATGGACAGCAAGGTGGGTAAGCGGCAGGGTGGTGGGGGTGGTGGTGGGATGAATTGGGCGATTGGGATTGGCATATATACACTGATGTGTATGAAATTGATGACTAATAAGAACCTGCTGTATAAAAACATAAATAAAACAAAATTTTAAAAAAAACTTAGAAAAGTTTGGCATTCTTATAGGTAATAAATGGTTTCTGATCATCTTAGTATGCAATTCCCTCATTACTAACGACATTGAGCAGCTTTTCACGTTTGTTATTGGCCATTTGTATTTCTTCTTTACCTGTTCATGTCTTGTGTTCATTTTCTTCTTCTGTTTAATCCTTGATATATTGATTTGCAGGAATTCTTTGTATGTTCTGGATACTTACCCTTGGTCTGTGATTTATTTAGTGAAATTTCCTCCTAGAGCCCCCTGAAGACAAAGGATTCCATCATCCTACCCCTGTGCATCTCTTGTTGAGGACAGTGTTTATCCCACAGCACTCCATCTCAGTACACCTGACCCAGGGATCTTTCCTAAAGAAGTTGCATGATTTCAGACTCTCCACAGGAAAAAATACCAAATAGTGGTAGTGAGGACACTGTCTTAGAACACACAAGTCCACAATTGTTTACTAGTTAAATACATAAAACATGAGAACATTTGGGCATATGTGGTATGTGTAGTAGTTAAGACTTTGGAGCCAGACTACTTGAGTTCAAATGTGACCTCTGCTCCTTCTTAACAAATGTATGAACTTGGGCAAATGGCTTAAATCCTCTGGGCATTAGTTTGCTCATCTGTAAAATGGGCCTAATAATAGTAAAGTTTATAGGATTTTTGTGAGAATTAAATGAGTTAATAAATGCAAAGTACTTTTAGCAGGGCTTGGCACATGGTGAAATCTGTATAAATATTATCTATTATATAATAAAACTTTGGCTTTTATAGTGTTTTTTTTTAATCATATCTGACTTCTGTCCCAAGGTAATTGAATTTTGGGTGTGTTTCCTCAGTATCTAGTACTGCCTCATAATGAACACTTAGATAACATGGATATACAAATGGAAAAGCTTAAAAATAAAATTAACAGCATGTGTTATATGAGTCATAAAAATAAGGTACAGGAGTTTCAGTACACAAAACAACTTCTTTACAATATGCTTATTGAGGATGGTGGGCATTTCTCTCTGCCAGTTAAAGTGGTGCAGCTCAGGCAATTGTGTAAACACAATTTATTACTCACTTAGCTTGCTAGCTTTATAATTATGCAACTTTTGATTAATTTTTTATTTGCAGGGATATACACTACAGTATTTTGTAATTCATGCATAAGTCTTGATTGATTTTTATGTGCCATGATTTCAAAGTCCCCTAATTCAGGGTTGCATACAATATTACCACTCTGAACTCACTGTACGTTCATGGGCCATTTGCCGTCCTCTGACCTGTTTATACCAGTTGTCAGTGCTGAGTGGGACCTGCTGATCTTGCTAGGAGTAATGAGTTTTTCAAAATGTGGGACAAAACATCCCAGACTTAATCAAGGCTGAATTTAGTGTTTGCTTTGGGCCAAGTGATGGCTATAATACATGATTTAGTGATTTTCTTAAGATTCCTGATGAAATAGATGTTCTGGTCCTCAAAGATAGGCTGCTCCTTGTCCTCCTCCCCCATCCAGTCCTCATGCCCTTTGTGCACATGTGCTACCTCACCTCTTATATGAAACTGGAGAAGTCCAGAGTCCAGGCACATCCCTTGGAGGTTCTAAGATAAAACAGCATTCCTAGATTTCTGCTTCTTTGTCATTGAATTTAGGAGTGGGACTCTGCATTCCTCACTGTTGAAGAGGGAGGGAAGGATGAGGCAACAGAGACAGGTGTTTGACAAGAAATTCTTCTAGTATGCTAGTGACATGGCATGTGAGCCTTTGTGTCTGGTGCACTAGAAGGCTATGAACACTACCATTTCACACTCATTAGAATGGATAAAATAAAAAAGGTTGACAATAGCAAATGTTGGTGAGGATGTGGGACAACAAACTCTCATACATTGCTGGTGGGAGGGTAAAATGGTACAAATACTTTGGAGAACTCTTTGTAAATTTCTGGTAAAATTAAACATAAATCTACCCCATGACCTAGCAATTCCATTTCCAGGAATCCACCCAAGTGAAATGAAAATATTTGTCCACGTAAAGACTTGTATATGAATAGTCACAGTGCTTATTCATAATAGCAAAAAATGGAATAAGCAGTGGGAGAATGGACAATTTGTAGAACATTTGTACATTGGTAATACTACTCAACAATAAAAGGAACAAACTGCAGATATACATAACAACATAGATGAATCTCAAGAAACATGATGTTGAACAAAAGAAGTCAGATACAAAAGTAAACATGATTCCACTTATATGAAGTCCAAATCGAGGTAAAACTCATCTATGGGAATAGAAATCAGAATAGTGATATGTCTGGAGTGGGGGTGGGAGGACTGGGATTGTCTGGGACGGGGCACACGGGAACCCCCTGGGGTGATGGCAGTGTTCTACACGTTTGGTTACGTGGGTGAATATGATTGTCAAAACTCATCCAACTGAACATTTATGATTTGTGCATTTTCTTGTTTATAAATTATGCCTCAATAACATATTTATTGAATACATTTTTAAAGGTTATGGTTAGTTTTTTTGCTCTTTCATAGTTCAAATTATTTGTATTCGTCAAGGTTGTCATCTTTTGCAATGATATAGCATCTTAATCGTTTACCAGGCGTTCTTAACCTTGTGGTCCAGTGATAGTTTTCAATGGATCCTTGAACCCCGTGAAATTGAATGCACAATTTTGCATGTCTGTGTTCATGTATTTTTCTCTCCCCTTCGGGAGCAAGTTCATAGCTATCACCATATTCTCAAAAGGTTCCGTGACCCAAAACATATTTAAAAGAGAACCTCTGTGTTAATGGTTCATGCAGGATGTGTAGGAAACAATATCAGTAGTTAAAGATGAATGAATGAATAAATGACCAACTGTTTCCAGCTGACGTTCAAGGAACCAAGCCTCTACTAGTTTACAGATTAAAACTGGCAGATGTCAGTGGCTCCATGAAACTGCAAACATTAGAGAAACCTTCTGGCCTGAGGAATAGAATAAAGTCATTATAAGAATAGCAGGCAGAATCAGTGTACCATATAAGAGCTTTCAATCACATTTATAGAAAAAGACACCTGCTATTCAAAAGTATCATATACTGTGTCTATTTTAAATATTGAAATTAGATAGATGAAGATAAGAGAAGCAACAGTTATGTTTCAACTATAAAAAATTATTTAATGCTTTTCTCTTGACAGGAAAAACAATTACTGTAGTGAACATTAACAGAATTGTAGCAGGTTCAGCTTTGCCAGTGTTTAACAAAAGAAGACAATTTTGATGTGGCTCAGTTATGGCAATTCTTATATCGTGAGTTTTGCAAATTGGTTATTCATTCTGAGTCCCTGATTGCAGGGGGACAATGCAATATTAAATTGATGGCATAGGGCTATAAATGCTCTTTGAGATGTGAAGTTGCTCCAAGCACAACTGAGAACCTGAGCTTGCTTTTATGTGGTTATTGACAGGTTTCTGTGGTCTCTTTTGTCCCATGTGTCTTGAGTGTGACATCGCCAGGCATTATGGAGAGTGTTTTTGTTGGCCATTGTTACCTGGGTCCACCTTTGCACTAAGAATTGGCACCAGAGAGAGACATAAAATACGGGTAAGTGTGTTTGGATGTATATGTGAAGCTGGATCTGTATGAGAACCTGGATGCCTTTCAAACCTGTGATTTTTTTTGAAAAATGAGGTGTGGGTGAGGATGCTTAAAAACACCACACTTAGTGGAATACTTTGAGAAAGGAAAGGGAAGAAATTTCTGATTTCATTTGTTACTAGGATGTATATTAACAAAAATGCCACATTGTGAAGGGTGTTTCCAAGGGGCACCTATTATAATGTAGATCGTTGGCCACTTCTGTTTCTCTGTCTCTTATTACATCCAGAGACGATGATAGGTAGAAGTGCACCAAATTTGGAGGATACACTTGGGATAATCTCACTTAAAATGTAGCCCATCAACATATACAGAATTCACTTTGGGGGTTCCCTGGGGACTCTTCAAAGAGCCAGACAATTTCCAGCGCAGCTGAGCCTGAGGTACAATGAGAGATTGAGGACAGACATTCATACCTACTAAGATGTGGACAGATAAAAAGGCATCTTTTTATTATTTTATTTGTTTTTTTATTGGAGTATAGTTGCTTTACACTGCTGTGTCAGTTTCTGCTGTACAGCAAAGTGAATCAGCCACACGTAAACATATATCCCCTCTTTTTTGGATTTCCTTCCCATTTAGGTCACCACAGAGCACTGAGTAGAGTTCCCTGTGCTGTACAGTAGGTTCTCATTAGTTAAAGCATCTTTTTATATATTCATGTGAAATGATCCCTAAGATATATTTTTAAGTGAACAAAAGAGCAAGGCATATAAGTATGTAACGATTTACTTAAAAAGACTATATATATGTATGTAAAATGTAATGTGTATATATCTATATGTATCTATATATTTGCCTAGACCTAGAATTTATCTGGAAGTGTATATAATAACTACCAACAACGGTAGCCCCCTGACAGGTAACTGGGTGGCTGGTGAGAGCTGTAGAAGGGGGGGATTTACTTTTTACGTCCTATCCCTTCTTACTGTGGGAATTTTGGACCATGTGCATTTATTACTCCAAAAAAGTAAATAAAGTAATTATAAACATTAAGTTCTAAGAGGAAATAAAAAGATGTTGACAGAGAATTTTCTGTCAGTGAGACAGTGGTTTCAGGTATGAAGTCTTGAGGGCAGGTCTCTGAATTGCAAGGATTGAGTAGCAGTCGAGCTGCTTGGCACTTGGGTAACCCGGTGGAGTTGTGTCCCTGGGCAATGACTTCAGGGTGGTGGTGGATCTTGGGGGCAGTGGGTAGGATGGGCCATGGGGTAATATTGAAGAGGTCCCTGGGAAAGGGAACTGAGCCTGTGTGATTGAGGCAGAACAGAGACCCGGTCTCCCCTAGGGCACGCTGTGCGAGGACTGGCTGGCAGTGCACTGCTGCTGGCCTTTTTCCATCTGCCAGGTGGCCCGGGAACTCAAGATGAGGACCTCCCAACTCTACGAAATCTATGCGGCCCCTTTGACTAACGAAAATCTTATCTGACAGAGCAAGAAATCTCCTCCTCCTCACTTCCCCTCACCCTCCTCTCAAATCCCTCTTAGTAGAGAGATTGTTCTTAAGGTTTCACTGAAATAGTATGAAAATAAATGATTTCCCACTACTGTCTTTACTGTTGTCCTTTCTTTACACGTACCCCCGATGAAGACTCTGTTATTTGTCTGAATTTGCTATCCCAGCCCAGCCATATTAGGCAGATTCGAGAGGTGAGTTTTTTGCCCTCCACCACCCTGCCTGGAGTTTTGGAAGGCTGCATTTTCCCCCATCTTCCCCTTTCACAAGAGATGTCTGGGAAGCTGGAAGAACTATTATATGGCTAAGCTAAGCCTCTTTTCCCAAAGTACCAATGATGGGGCAGAAGACGGTTTATTTTATTTTTTTATTATTTTTAAAAACTTTTATTGGATTATAGTTGATTTACAATGTTGGGTTAGTTTCAGGTGTACAGAAAAGTGAATCAGTTAGCACCTGGACTGGGCCCTAAATATCACTGTAATGCAGGAGCATTGTCCTTCCCTTGTCCTGACTCCTTCAGTCCTGACTGGCATAAAGGAGAAAGTCTCAGCTTGTTGCTGATCATGAACAGCTCTCCAGCATTTGTAAATTTTCAGCCCCAGATTCAAAGCCTTAGGTGGGCCACTGTTACAGGTTGAACTATGCCCCCACAACCCCTTCCCACAAAAGAGCTATTGAAGTCCTAACTCCTCGTATATGTGAATGTGACCTTATTTGGAAATAGTCTTGCAGATGTAATTAAGAGGAAGTCATTAGGGTGGGCCCTAATCCAACATGACTGCTGTCCTTACAAGAAGAGGAGAAGAGACACAGAGGTAGACACACAGAGGGAAGACAGCCATGTGAAGATGGAGGCAGAGATTGGGGTGATGTTGCCACAAACCAAGGAACGCCGGGGCTACCTGAAGCTGGAAGAGACAAGGGAAGATCCTCTCCTAGAGGTTTTGGAGGAAGCACTAACCTGCCAGCATCTTAGTGGACTTCCGGCCTCCAGAACTGTGAGAGAATAAGTTTCTGCTGTTTTAAGCCACCCAGTTTGCGGTACTTTGTTACCACAGCAGCCCTAGAAAGCTAATTCACCAACCATCTACCATGGGAATAGAATACTTTTGTTCTTGTTAGCGTGGCAGCACAGAGCAATGCTGAGGAGCTTGGGGTCTGAAGCTGAACTGCCTCCTTCATTTACTAATTGTGTAACTACAGGCAAATTTGCTAATCTGTCAGTACCTCAGTTTCCTCCTCTGTAAAATGACAGTACTGTCTTCATAGGGTTGTGAGTATTTTAACAAGTCAAGACACTTAGCACAATGGCTGGGAAGGAACAAGGACCTGGTAAATATCAGCTATTATTACTATTTACTGTTACCTTATATTTGCAGCAAATGATATGATTTTCCATTTACAGTTGGGATATAAAGTTTTCTATGAAGTTTAGGTTAAAATTGAGTTAATTAAAAGAAGAACATTAGGTAAATAATAATATAATTGGTTGGTGGATAGGGCAAACATTATGAAGGTGGTAAAACATGAATTGTATTGAGTGCTTGTATCGCCAGGCACTGTTCAAAGCACTCTACTTGTTTTAAGACATTTCATCCTTAACATCCCTCAGGAAGGAGCTATTACAGCTCAATTTTCCAGACAAGAACCTGAGTCACAGAGAGGTTAAGTAACTTGCCCAAGGCCACACAGCTGGTAAGTGACAGGCAGTCAGGCTATTGAGGCTGTGCTACTAACTCCTGCACTAAGCAAGCAGAGAAAGTTTCTGGTTCAGAGGCCTTCTTGGGCCCTCGTGATTGCACAAACCGGAGTTTGCTCTAGGGAGGCGAAATCAGGCTGGTGAGTGTTGAGGGGAAGTGTCACTCACCCCTGCGCTCAGCCATCCCCACTGAAACTAAGCAATTCCTGTCTGACGAAGGACTCCTCTCAGCCCTCCTTTTGGATGTCCAGGGCAGCTGCCAGGGGCCAAAGCTCTTTGGGAACAATAAAATGCGCAATGTTGACATTTAATACGTGATAAAGTACTCCCTGCTCCAAGCCAGCTACTGAAAACACCAGGCCTGAGGGATGGGTCTATTAAGTGAAAATAAACCTCTTTTATTGTTTCATGCAAAAACACATATTGTGCTTCACAAGCTTACAGCTGGGAACAATATGCATTTTTGGCAAAGGAGACGTGGGTGACCTCTCCACTCTCACACGATGACCCCTCACTGCATGAAGAGTAGATGGCATTTCACACACCGGCTACTGGCCCAGTGCTTCTCTTGGCTGTGGTCAGAGGTGGTCAGAGGTGCAAGCGAACCTCTCCAGCAAGGGAGCTCCCTTTTCCCCTTTGCTTCTTCTGATCAGTCTCGGTGGTAGAGCAAACTTAACACTTCTTTAGAGCCACAAACCCAAACAAATAAAACTCTGGGCTCTGAAAGCACTGAGTCTGCCAATGAATCACGGAACATCAGAGAATTAATATGTGGATGGTTCTTTGAAAACAGATGGTGGAGAGTGGTCCTGAAGAAAGGTGGCTTAGGGCCATGACTTCTAGTTTCCCCTAGAACATGTCAAGTCCATGAAGAAAGAACTTAACAAAAATATGTACTTCCTTCCTAGCAGAAAAGTTATCCAACACCCAGTGCTTAAGTGAGAGACAACAAATTTGATCTTAAACTTCCCATTTCCTCAGACTTACAAGAAGCTGTCAGTGGTACAAATTTGAGTTACCCAACAGTGGAGGCTTCTCTGTGTTTTTCTTCTCACTAGAAAATTCCTTTTGATTTTCCAGGATGCAAAATGTGGGACGGATCTCTGATGACTCCGTGTGGGCAAACAATACCAACACATATGCAACAGACATTTCAAAGTAATCCATTCAGATTATTATAAATTACAAAACCAGGAAACAAACAAATGAAACCCCACCAAACCTTTTGGCTTTACAGTGCAATATACTAATGAAGGATAAGACGCCAGCCCTGGAGCTCTCTATTTTTTGGAACAAAGATATGAAAAGTGTCCACTGCCCTATAAAATAATTTTTATATGTTTATATATTTTACATATCTAAGGTTTATTTATACAATAGTTGATAATGACTAACATGTTATATATACCCTTTTTATAAACATTATTCACATACCTATTACATCATAAAGATTGTCTTTTGGTCTATTAAAAACATTTTACTGAAAAAAGAAGCAGAGACACAAGGGTCTATAGATTTTCTGCTGATATTTCCATGGAGGAGTGAATTTTTCTCCTTCATTTTCTCTTTCCTCCTTTTTCCCCCTAAACAACACCCTCTCCCCCTGACCCAGCATGCAGTAATAAGAAGCAACAATTTCAGAAGATGAAACTCAGACTTCATGGTTAGCAGACTATTCTCCAGTGCATTTCTGGGCTGACCTCATTGTAATCATTCTACTTCATCCTTGGCTGCATTCCCACCACCTCCAGCACTTTGTGACCCACAACAATTTGGAATATATGTGCTAGAGCCCACAGTCTGGAGAAGAAAACTTTAGCAAATGGGGGAGCTTTTCTTACGCTTCTGAGTTTGGGTGGGAACAAATCATAGTCTTCATTTTGTGCTTTAGAAAAAAATATTTTGTTTATTTGGCTAAGCAGTTTCAAAGGAAATCTAAATCTTCATAAAACCCTCCATGAAACTATAAGACATGGAAAGTTCCCAGAGAAGAAAAAACAGCAAGTGTAAAAATTAGGAGTGGTGGTTTCCTGTTATTCTAAATGTGAGAGGGGGAAGCCAGTCTAAGAAGAAGAAAGTCTGAGCGAGAGGGCCTTGGGGACAAAGCTATAATTAGCCAATGTGGTCTAATGGTTTCTGGGCATTAAAAGTTGTATTGTTCCCCCATCCCCACCCAGCTTATACAACTTGCTTTTGTGTGGACAGCTTGCCTATACTTAACCTTTCTGTGTATCACCTATAAAACTAAAATTCCTTCCAACTCTGACACTCTATGACTTTGGCCTGGCAAGTGAAGTCTTTGAAACCTATCTATAGGTGGGTTGTAAGGCCTAATGATTGTAACAAGTAGATGCCAGAATCTGAAGGCAGCATCTCTCTATTCATTGCTCCTGAGGCTAATGAGGAGCCGGCCAAACCCGAATTCATCCCAGAGGAAATGGAACCAACATTTAGTCACAGTAGTTCAGAGAAAAGGGATGACCGACAATTGGCAGTACCATCATGGACCACATGTAAGAAGGAGATGTTGTCACTGCATTGGCCTTACTGTGGTCTCATCATACCTCTTGCTTCTCACTCACCTCTTGGCAGATAAAGCCAATGCTGTGGGGCTTCTTGTTGCCTGTTATCACCTTCCCCTGGGGTTAACCAAGAGAAGGCTATGATTAAGAAGTCCATTAAGTTAGTCATCCCATTAAGACACAGGTGCCAGTTTGAGCCCTGCAAGAGACAGCTTCACCCAGAGGAAAACATTTCTGTAACCACCAAATACAGTCCTTACTCAGCGCATGGTTTGGCTTGGCTCCTTACCAGCAGGACTGGATGAAAGACTGGGGATGCTTCAGTGCAAAATTATGATACTGAACTTCAAAACCATCAATCAATACATATCCAAATCATGCTGCATTCCCTTCATTGTCTTTGATAATCAAGGTGGCCTGTGCTTTTAGAAATGAAACTCTGATTGATGTCTTAAGATGGGGGAGAAGATGAAAACACATGGCTCAAAGAGTCTGGGGATATTTGTGCGTTTCATTTATCTGTGCAATCTCTCTCTCAGGTTAGCACAGATAATTTAAAATTGATATTTTCAATTATAGTTTTTTGAAAAAATAGGGGTAGAATATCTTCTTTTGACTTCTTTAAGATGACTTATTTCTGAACAAAAAAGCCTGCATGGTTATAACTGATTTTTATATCTTTAGACTTGAAATAGCCTCTCAGTAAGCACTGCAGTCTGTGGCATCTCTCTTATAACATCATGCACGTTTCTTGTCTGAGATTATTTATGTACTAAGTCCTTATTTCCTTGATTGGTATATTCTAACAAGAACCCTCTGGATCAGAAAGTGTCACGGTGGAAAGACAGAATGGAATTGGAATGGAAAACAATGTGGATGTGGTGGAGTGATGCAGGATGCACGGTCAGGGGAGGGAGTGAAGGCTGGGGACATTGTGAAGAAGCACTAGCCTCTCTGGCTTGAACACCTGAGAGGAGAATATTATGCCATCCCCTGTACTGCTCTAAATCTGAGCTGGAGCAATAGGCCAGGCACAGTGTTGGGAGACATTTGATGTCCGGTCTTTTCATTTGTCAGTTGGGTGCCAAGGTGTGAGAAATTGGCAAGACAAAGTTTGGCTTTGACAGCAGAACAGAATAACAGGAGGGCCAGGAGTCTGGTGTAACCTGTAGCGGCACATGACTCACGTGCTTTTCTCCAGCCTGGCCCACCACCCATTGATACTGTGGGAAGACAGATTTGCTTTTTCTCGTATTACCCTGCTGTCTTGGAGGCCAGCCTACTGGTATTCCTGTACCATCCCTGATGTCCAAGGAGTATCACATGGTCCACAGCTCTGTACCAAGCGGTTTCCATTCAAGCAGACGATTTGTTCTCTTCAGTATCCGGTTATTGCTAGCTCCTCCTGGGAAGATTTCCAAGGCGGGGTCTGTGAAGGTGAAAAGGATTTCATAATCTATTGTGTGTGAATGCAGCCTGGTTAGAACTATAATTCTTTAAAATTCTTAAGTCTTTTGGGCAGGAATTTGTCTTTTCATTTCACAGAAGAGATGTCGTGTCCTCCGTTCATCATATTGGGAGGTACACACTATCTACTTCCCTATTACTGGGGATGCTAACTTTGATCTTTTGGTTAAGGTGGTTGTCTACCAGCTTTCTTCACTATAAAATTGTTATTTTCCCCTTTGTGATTAATAAGTATCTTTTGAGGAGATACTCTGATACACTAGTTTTAATCCATTGATGACTTTTGCTCGAACCAGTTGTTACTGTAGTGGTTGTCAAACTGGGATTTTAAAAATTCCATCATTCCTTCTACATTTTTTAGTTGGCCCTCTACTGTAAGGAAGAGCTTTTCCTTCTCCCTCATTTCTTTATATAGTATGGACTCAGGGATTCCTATTTGATTATTTGTAAGGATTATCATCCATTACTGCCAAAAATGAATAATCTGAATCTATTGATGAAGAAATGTCAGACAAAGCCTAACTGAGAGACATTCTGTAAAATAAATGGCCTATATTCTTTGAAATGCCAGGATCACGGAAGACAATGAATCTTGAGGAACTGTTCCAGATTAAAAGAAACTAAAGAGATATGACAAATGCAATATGTGGTCCTAGATGGGATCCTAGACAAGACATCAAAATCTGTTTTCTCTGTAGAGGGAAAGAATAGGACAATTGGATAAGATCTGTAGAGTAGTTAATAGTGCTATATCAATGTTAATTTCCTGATTTTGGTAATTGCATCGTGATTATGTAACACCCTTGTTTTTAGGAAACACACACTGAAATGTTTAGGGGAAAATGGGCCCTTGATTTTTAGCTTACTTCCAAATGGTTCAGAAAAATTATATATATAATTTATATTAAATTTTAATTTAATAATTAATTAATATATACGTACATACATATATAAAAGAGAGGATCAAAACAAGCATAGTAAAATGTTAATATCTAGGGAACCTAGTTCTGAAGGGTATACAGGAATTCCTTGTACTATTTTAGCAACATTTCTAAAAGTCTGAAATTATTTAAAAAATAAAGGTAAAATTCACGAGCCCCCAGAATTTCTCCAAAGCCTCAAATATTTTATTTTTGATTTCCAAACCCAACCTGCATTCCTGTCATCCCCACACATGTAGCCAATGTCCTCCCCTTCCTGCCTAGCCCCTGGTGCCTTTTCTCTTCCCGAGGCTGAGGAGTCTCAGAAGGAAGTGCAGCCAACACTTCCAGCTGCCCCCTGTCCGTCCAGGTGAGGGCAGGCGGTTTGGATGGGCATCACAGGAGCTGGCTGCTCTCTGTGACTTTGCTGCCAGTGCTTGGCTCTTGGCCCTTCTGAGTGCAAATGAAGTCCCAACTGACCATGCTGAAGGGGGACAGGAGAAAGCTAAAAGGATGATGGGAAATTGGTCCAATAACATTTAAAAAGATCTGCTTTCTAAAAGACCCAGGCTCGGAGTTTGTCCACAGGTGAATTCCCATGAAAACCCAGTAAAACAGGAAATAAGTAGGAGAGGGAGTTTTCTATCTCCTGCCCAATGTCTTTCATTTGGAGTCTGATTCCTTTTCTAGCCAACGACTCCTGCTGATTTAACAGGCCAGTTTTGTCTTTGGGGAAATTTTAGTGATGATCACAGACAGGTTCATTCTTTGCGGGGTGGCACAGGACAGCTGGATCTTGCAAGCAAAGTTTATGGGAAGTATCGGTTTTGGCAGTCTGACCAAAACCCACTTTCCAAAGGCAGAAGCATGAATTGTGGCTACAGAGACTAAGTATACTGAAGGAGCCTGAGCTTTCATGCAGGCAGCCACATCTGGGCTAACAACTGAGCTTCTCTGCGCTCTCAGGGCCTGCCGGTGCAAGACAGGACTTACTCTTTTGCGGGCGTGCTCCACCCAGAATAACAGCAAGAGCCATTGGAGGCTCCAGGTGGCTGCTTCGTATTCAACGGGAGAAGCAGGAATGAATAGATAGCCTGTGATTATGAGGACGCATTCTGCGTCCCATCATGACAATAAGTTACACAGGATTTGGAGTTATGCTGTCTCCATCGTACACCCCCAAACATGGGCAGGAGTTTCAGCCTGCTACTCACAAATTTTAGCCCTAAAAAGGGAAGACATCTGTGTTAGACATAGTCTGCTTCTCCTCCCTGTGCCTAAGTGGGTACCGGCACTGATGCTGGGCACCTGCCTTTGGAGATGGGTCAACCCGTTGCTGTCACAGGGGACCTGGAAATGGCTGCTTTGATCTGCACATCAGGCCTGGCATCAGCAGCTGGGGGCATATCCCTCCGAGACTGGAGGCAAGGCGATTTGAGACAACTGCTTCTGGATCTCAAGGGAGTAGTGGTGGTGGTCTGTTAGCTCTTTAACTACCTTTGTTGTGATGTAGCATTTCTGAGGGTGAGTGCAGGGACAGGGAAGTAATAAGGAAGTAACTGCCAAGGGAAGGCCAGCTGCCACATGAATCTGATCTTCCAGGTTGTGCTAAATGACTTAGAAAGAACTTCAACTCTAAGATCCACTGACATTTTAATGGACATTCAAAAATCCCATCAGTGGCAGGAGGTGTGAATTTACCTATGGCTGGCATTGTACAGTACTGGGTAGCAGCTCTTATCAGTCCTGTGTCTACAGGCCAGGGGTTTTAGGATTAGGCAGGTAATAATGCTTTGTTTATTGAGCGCTCAGGGGACAGGTCTGCTTGAAGTAGAAAACCCTGATGTCTGCAGGAAAGCTTTTGTGTCTCATCTTAAATGAGGTGGCAGGCAGCTAGCAGCATCCACTGGAGTCCGATTGCCTGGGTTTATTCCCAAGCTCCACCAAGTCCCAACTGTATGACCCCATGGAAACGATTTAATCTCTCTAGGTCTTAGTTTCTTTACCTGTAAAATGGGCATAGTATTAGTATTTTCTTTGTATGGTTGTAGTGAGATTTTAAAATCAGTCAATATAAGTAAAGCACATAAAAGTGTCTTGGCACAAGGCAGGGTGTCTGTCTATCATTGCTGGCTCAAAAGTATTACTATAAATTAAGAGACCTCTTCAAGGCTATTTATTATGTTCCTGGCTCTTGATTATCTCAAAGAATGGAACACCCTACAGGCGGGTACAGATCATTAATCTGGCTCATGGTCACACTCATTACTGGAGTTTCTTTTGCCTTAAAAACCTGAATAGAGTTCTTAAAATTTTACATCCTAATCCACAAAATGAGGATAACAATAGCTCAGTATTTACTTTATATGATTGTCATGAGAGGGCCTCTATTATTCTTCCTATTATATAGATGAGAAAATTGAGACTCAGAGAGGTGAAGTGACTTGCCCAAAGTCACACAGTGAGTCACACCTGAGGTACAATGGGTGTTCTGATTCTATAGCCTGGGCTCTCCACTGCTAGGCCAGAGAAAGGTGATTGGAAGAGAATGAAGGAGGTGGGGGGGTGGGGAGGAGGAGGGAGGGAGGGAAGGGGAGAGGGAGACTTGCAACTAATAATAATATTCTTGGAATGAGTAAGTGGGCGTGGGAATTCAATACATATATCCTAATGATAACAAAGCAGATGACGTTTTATGCCTTGTCTACATAATTCAAAACAACCATTTTGACTGCTCAGAAAAATGAGATTGCTTTTTGCTTGCTGCAGAGTCATGGCTTTAAAGAGCTGTGAGGGCCAGTCCCTTTGGAAGGTGAGTACTTAAGATCCTGCAGTCCTGGAATGCTAGTGCCTGAGCCAAGCCCCTTGTTTGAGAGGTGAAAGGGGGCTGGAGAAAATGGAAGTAACTTGCCTCTAAGCTTGTGGCATCGCGCATAAGTTCATCTTTCCTGTGAAGGTCCTTCTTGGCAGGAAAAAGAGGATTCATTTATTCTCCAATTGTTCATTCAACACATATTGAATGTATGATCAAAAATGTTTGACAAATGAATGAATTTCCTTGACACTTTGAGCTTGTTCCTCTTTATCTCACTATGCTGCATGTCTGATTCCTTCTCAGTCTTCAAATCTCAGTTGAAATCTCACCTCCTTGGAGAATCCTTTCCCGGCCACCCTACCCAATGTAGTGCATACCCCCCAGCCATTCTCCGTCCCACCTCTTTGTTTCCTTCATAACATCTGTCATATAGAAACAGTCCTGTGTGTTTAATGGTTTACCATTTACTCCGGTTCATGAAGGCAGGAACATTACTTGCTTTGTTCACTGCTGTATCCCAACTGTATGGAACAAAACCTCGCACACAGTAGATGCTCAATCAATATTTGTTGAATGCAAATGAATGAATAAATGAATGAGGTGACACTGATTTCTACCCAGGAAGAAAACATTCTGTGACTTTAAATGGAGATTGAGTGAGAGCTTGGACTTTGGCCTGGAGCCTCTTGGTCATAATGGCGTGTCCAGCTGGGGATTAACTAATCAGCACATGCATTTTCTGAATTACAAAGTGTGCCAGGGACATTTAATTTCTGTTAATTAGCACCAAGAAGGAGGGGTTGTTATCTAAATCACCAGCCAGCTGGAAGCATGTCCATGTCAGACCTATTTGCAAATCAAAATGGACATTTCATAAACCTTGTCAACCTTGTGAAGCTGCAAGTAAGTCCCCAGAGGGGCAGCACCAAGGTGCTCACCGGCTGCATTCAGGGTCACAGACAACCTTAAACGTCAAACCTTCAACAGAGGAGGAGGTGAGGTGATAGGGACAACCAGAAGACAAAAGACTGATGAGGGTTATGACATGAGATACATTTAAAAATAACTGTCATATTTCCTCAACCCTGGTGCCGCTGACCAGCTGATCTGAAAAGTGAAGAGAACAAAGAAGCTGAGATTTCTAGTCTTACAGAGCCAGCCCCACTGCTTCCTTTCTGTGACCTTAGACAAGTGATTTATCCTCAGAGCCTCAGATCTGTTTGATCCATAAATAGGGGACAATAACACCCAACTCATGGGATTGTTGTGAATGTTAAATGAGAAAAGGCATGTAAACAGTCATGATAGCTAACGTCACAGAGCATTTTCTAAGAGCTGGGCACTGTGCTAATGACCTCATGCCCATTGTCTCTTTTAATCCCCACCAAACCACTCAAGGAAAGCACAGTTAGAACCTGCATTTTGCAAGCAAGGGGACTAAAGTTTGGGAAGATTAAATGACTTCCCCGTGATCACACAGGGAGGAAATGCAGAGCCTGGATTTGAATCCCGGTCATCTGACTCACTGTGATTTTAACCACCCTGTAAATGACCCTCTAAGGGGTTAGCTCTGTCCCTGGCATTTAGGAGACGTGTAATGAATGGTAGTTAGAAGATCCTGTTCTTATTTCAGCATTTCTCCTGATCACCTGCCTTTGTCATGACTGCAGAATTCACTGCTAGGGTCCCTCTGCACGCCAGCATCTGGCCTATCTGTTTTACTTAATCTTCCCAATGACTCTAGCAGAGGCTCCGGACGCGCAGGCTCAGCGTCCATGGCTCACGGGCCCAGCCGCTCCGCGGCATGTGGGATCTTCTCGGACCGGGGCACGAACCCGTGTCCCCTGCATCGGCAGGCAGACTCCCAACCACTGTGCCACCAGGGAAGCCCTGTTTTCACTCTTCAGATGAGTAAAGAAAGTCTCAGAGAGGTTAGTTAACTTGGTCCAAGGTCAGACAGCCAAGAAGTGGTGGGGCCGGGATTTGAGCCCAGGGACATGTGATTCCAGAGCCCAGGTGGTTTCCTCTTCATTTCTCCATGCTGCCATCTTTCAGAATCTGTTTTGCCTCAGTGGAGCTCTCCTGACAGCTGAAACACTCCTTCATTACTCCCCGCTCTTGCTTCTGAGCCTAGCTCTTTCTTGTACTCTGTTTTTGAATTGTGCCTCCATGCCCACTTATGGGTAATAGCTACCATTTATTGAACACTTTGATGTACCCCGTATCACCATCAGAGCTGTACATGCATGATCTCTTTTAATCCCGCTGAGAACCCTATGAGGTGGAGGTTCTGATTCCCATTTTACAGATGAGAAAGAAGGTTTAGGAAGGTGGTGTAACTTTCTCAAGTTGCTTCAGTCATTTGCCAAAGGAAACCTAACTAGTAAGTGACAAGCTGGGACCAAACCCCAGATGATTTGGTTCCAAAACCCATCACCCTAGCTATTATATTATATTGTTTCTCCATATCTTGTAAAGTTCTAGTGGATTGGGAATACAGCTAGAATAGCTACCCCCAAATCCTTGTTGACTGATGTTTTAAAATTTAGTCCTTTACCGGAGGTGTCCATGAAGAAGGTCCAAGGTATCAAATTTGCCAAATCTGAAAAGAATGTAAGCTTAAAAAAGAATTCAATTTATAAATAGAATGTGCAGGATGGAATATTTGGAAATGTGGTTCTGATATCTAAAATTAGCCTTCAGTTCCAAACAGTATGGCGCCTTCCGGCTGTCTGACTGCTCTGTCCTTTGTCATGGAAGCTGGTGCCATCTCTCTCGAGCTGTGACTGACATGTTCTCCTCAGGCAGTGCAGTCCTCCAGCTCTCTCCTAGACAGAGATGGAAAACATCTCCCAGGGAACTGGGTGGGGAAGGGGTAGGGATCCAGGTTCAACCCTTTGAAGGTGATATTTGTTTGAATTCCTCTATGGTCCTCCAGGCGTTTTTGCTGTCTCCTTATGTTTTGATTCACGCTTGCTTTTGCTTATTTGTGAGTCTCCTGACTGCAAATAGTTCTCACAATCCTCTCAGATGGTCCAGGGAGTTGTTTTCATGGGAAGGACATTAGGATGGCTCTGGCCTCTAGGACACGTGCGGCTGACAGCAGTCAAACTCTGACATTGCAAGTGGCCTTCATCAAGTCGGTCGGTCACGGTAGCATTGATTCTAACAGCGTTAACCAAGGATACACAAAATGGCCTTTGCGAATGCATTTTGCCTTTCTCCCTGGGTCTTGGCTGGCATCCTTTTAGTCCTTACCAGGCTGCAGCTCTTGTCCATCCAGCAGTGACTCTATCTGCATAATTAGCTTGCATCTGTGGGTGTGTATTTACCCCACCCCCACCCCCAAAAGCAATTGCCTTTGAACTTCGGAATAATACCAGCATGGAACTCTGAGCCCTCTTGTTCCCACAGAGAAGATGAAAGTGGGGGTCATTTTGGAAATCATATTCCCCTTCTTCTGGACTCTGTATCCTTTAGAGTGAGGACAGGCAAAACCGGAAGTAAACTCAAGAAGAGGGAGAGATCTAGGGAATGCAAAATAATCATTGTGTTTTCATGTCAATGATCCAGAACCACATTGCAAGCTTTGGTTCTTTTTCAAATTGCTGGGCTGTGTCTGGCCACCCTTGCAGCAGGCGTAGATTTGCTTTTTGGATTTCTCTGTACAGAACACTCTCAGTCACCTTCTTTTCCACCCCTACTTCTTGGATGATAAGACCCTTGTATGGGCTGGCTGAAAAGTTCGTTTGGGTTTTTCTGTAAGATGTTATGGGAGAACCTGAACGAATTTTTTGGCCAACCCAATACTTATTCTCTGGGAGGGCTTGACCCCCTGAGTTAAACCATTGCCCCACCCCCATCTCCATCCTCATCCCTGTGGTCTCAGCAGCACACACACATTTGTGCAACCTCTCCAACCTCAACCATGTTATGTGTTTACAGTTGCTGTTGAAGAAGAGGGATGCGGTGATTTAAGATTAAGGTTTGGACTTAGAGTCCTGGGTTCTAGTTCTTGTTGCCTTGGACAGGTCATTTGACCTCTGAGTCATAATTCTAATCCCTAAAATGGAATAATAGCAGTACCTGCCTTCATAGGGTTGGGTAGGATTGGGTGGCATAATGCATGTACAGTGCTTGGTAAACAGTAGGTGCTCAGTAAATGGTGACAGTTATTGCTGGATGAAGAATCAGTAGTCTCCCTTCCATCTCAAACTAATTATGTGACCTTAATCAAGGCATTGAAACATCCTGAGCCTCAGTTTTTTGATCTGTAGTCTGGAGACAAAAATAACTTTTCTCTGCACTCTTCACGAAGTTCTTATAAGAATTTGGTGGCAGCAGCAGCAAGATCTGTTTTAGTTTCAGAAGTTGAGGAGCTACTCTGGTTTTTGCAGTTGGCTACCCAGAGGCTCCAGGTAAGGCCCAGAGGAGGGCTAGGTAGAAAACCCTGTACTCAAACAATGCAGGCACAGCCACAACCCATATTTTCTCTATTTAGGAGCAACAAGGTCTCCTAAAACAGCTGTACTTGGAAGAATTCTTGTAAAAACCCCTTTAAACTCAAACTTCTCAAAACCAGACATGCTGGTGCATCAAAATCTCAATTCCTAGCAATGAATCGAAGCTTTAGAGTCCCAGTGACGGAAGCCAGATGGGAGTTCAAATATTCAGGCAGGGTATCTATGGCCCCAGGTTGCAATATTTGCTTTGACTAGTGCTTACTGAGTACCTCTATGAGCTGCACTCAGAGTTCCATATGGTACATGATTGGGAAATTTACAAGGGAGTGATAAGCATGGAATTCAGGATAGTGGTTGTGAAGGAAGTGGGCAGGTGGGGGAAGGAAGGAATGGGACTGGGAGAAGCACACAGCAGGTTTCAATTGTTTTTTAAAAAGCTAGGTGGTAGGTATATGGTTATTGGTTTTATGATCCTATATATTTCTATAGAACATTTAATTATAAAAGGGGAGAAAAGCAGAAAGGAGCCCCAAATCCAGAAAAAAGTAATAATAAACAACATTCTGTGAGGGCCATATGTATTTTTATCTATCCTGGTAACTACTTTATTTCTGTTGCCTCTCATAGAGCCTGGTCCAGAGTACGTGATGAATTGACTGTTGTTGAATGAATGGATGGATTGATGGATGGTTGGATGGGTGAATCTAATGCTCCTCCATCCCATCATCTTTGACCCCACCTCTGCTGCATTCCATTTGTCAAAGTATAGGTCAATAGGCAGAAGGGCTTCCTGGGAACATTTTGTTTCTGCTCTGGTTTAGGACACAATACTATGGCCTGGCCAACAGCAGGTGGCTTTGATCATCATTTTACCATTGCTCTATTTCAAGCAAAACGTCCTTGTGAGATTTATCCTCAGGGACACCAACCTGCTGCAGGGCTCTCTAGAGTTAACTCCTCTGGCTTAGTCTTACCTGCCAGACACATTCCCCTAGGTGACTGCCTTTCAGGCTCACCTAAGAGGTTTCTGTAAGTGCTAACACTCCTTTCACTTAGCCCAAGGGGGAACTGGAGTCTTTACTCTCAAGGCTAAGTAAGAGAAGCATCAGTGGCAGCAGCTGCTGCCCCAGGAGAGCCCAGCTTGTTAAGCACTTGCTCCCAGCTGGAGAGTCTTGAGAGGCCCTCGTTATTCTACCTGCTTCAGCTTCTCACTTCCTGGGAAGGGAGTCAGAGGCTGTGGGGCTGCCCATGTGAATAGGGGCTGGGGAGAGGATCAAGATGGAGGCCTGCTCATCTTATTGAAGCAAATTATGTGCTTCCATACTTGCCAACATGATGCCAGAGGAGCTGGGAAGCTGAAGTGCATTACTTATGCCTATGAAACTCTTAGCTGAAAAAGGTAGGTGAATAGGCATGGAAATGCTCATCCTCCAAGTCAGCTCCTTTCCTAAGCTAGGGGCCTGATGAAGGTGCTTGTCGAGGGATATGAACAGTGGCCAGGGTGGCGGTTGGAAGAGTGTCAGGTTTGACAGCAGTGCTCTCAACCTCTGGGCCTTATTCTCTATAATAGGGTAACAGTCAAGATATTTAATAATCAGTATGGCATAGGCGCTAGCCAATTAGCATGAAGAAGGGCTTTATTGCCTGAGGTCTCAGCTGCAGCTGGCCTTAGCTTTTTAGCTGTTGGATGGGAGAGCGATGGGGAGGACGATATGGAGAAAGGGCCAGGGTGTGGGAGGGGGGAGAGGTCTTGGGGAGCTCAGAGCATCTACTATTCACCTATCAGTACAGGACGATTTCAATATATTAACAACCAGTGAGGTCATACTCCTGCTGAATGTCAGATCCAAATGTCAGCTCTGCTATACCACATGAGAAAGGTGAATTTGATTCTCATACTTTACGTGCCTCAGAATCACTTGGGGAGCTTGTTGAAAGCACAGATGCCTAGTCCCCACCTCAAAACTACTGAACGACACCCTGTAGGGCCCTGGCTTGGCCCGCTATGCTCCTGAGACCTGCGTGCCTGGATCAGTGGATGTCTAAGGATCCAGCTCTAACTTTCAAGGGGTTTATAGTGCCTCTGGGAGATGAAGTCAAGCACACAGTCTCTAGGGGAACACGCCCAGTTCAGGTGCAGGTCGTGTGAGTGAGGGAAGCAGGCTACTGGGGCTGCGTGGCAAACTGAAGAGCGCATGTCCGTTTCACGGCAAATGCAGCCCCACCAGATGGCTGCCAGTCGCGAGCGCAGGCCTGGTGTGGACGGACCTTCTGAATTGTCAAGGGAAGTTGGAAGTCAGTGAGTCAGCTCTGCATCTCACCAAGTCACAGGTAGGGCATTGCTCTAAACTCTTCCTGCTCCAAAAGCTGTGTCTGTGGGAGGGGCAAGGGTGGAGGAGGTGTAGCTGGTCCCACGCGAGAAGGGAAGGAGACAAGTTTTAAGTGAGGACCTTGATGCTGCTCAAGTCAAGTGTGACTCCACCATTTCCTTAGGTGTGGCCCTCAGAGTCTGTCCTCAGCTGGCTGCGCCCTCCCTTCACCTCTCAGATGTCTCCCCTGCTCTCTGCCCCCACCCCCAGGAAGAGCCTACCCTCTGCAGCTTTCCTAGCACTGAGGTGTCAGGTCTGATCACGGGGTGAAGGGGCACCTCTTCTAGGGACTCTGAGTCTTAGCTGAGGGGATGGAGCTCTCACAGGATGGAATATCTGGCTTCAGACGTGAGGTGCTAGGGATCCAACCGGGGTCCCGGGAATGTTCCACAAAGGAGTAGATTCCTCTGTACTTAGGTACAAGAGAACTTGGCTTGATTGCTACGTTTAAACCCATTGCCAAATGCTTCTTTCCCTGCTTGGCACCCTTTCTCCCACCCCTTTGTCTGCCTGACTCTTTCTTGTCCTTCAGGACTCAGACTGTGTTGTGACCTCCATGACTAGGCTACCTGGTCTCCTTTTAGCACCACAGCCCTGGGCAGGCCCTTGTTTTAGACTTTCTCACCTGCAATTTCGATGGCCTGCTTCCTTAAAAACATTCAAGGCTAACATTTATCAGGTGTTCACTATGTGCCAGCATGGTTCCAGTCACTTTATTATCTCAGTTAACCCTCACAATAGCCCAGTGAAGTTGGCACTATTATTGTTCCTATTTAAGAAGACAAGGCTCAGACAGGTTAAGTAACTTGCCCAGCATCACATAGCTAGCACGTGGCAAGTGAGGATTTGGACCCAGTCTTTGTGCAGCAGAGCCTGCAATTGTAACCACTGCATTATGCCACCTCCTTGCAGTTTGAAGTCAGTGACCTGACATCAAGGATGGTCTCTTGGTTCATGTAGCATAGTCCCAAGTTAGGCTCTGAAGTTAGATAGCTTGAACTCAGGGTGAGGGCAGCTATCAAACTCGCTCTGTCACTGTCTGTGGTTACCCTTCAAGCCTCAGTTTCCTTGGCTCTATAATGGGGACAATTGTACTTGCCTTATAAGGTTATGGTGGACGTTATAGGAGAGGATGTATCTCTTGTTCTCATTGCAGTACCCAGCTTATAGGAATATCTGAAACATGGTGGTGGAATAAATGATGGGCAGTGCCCAGTGAGTTCAACTTGTACTGCCCCTTTCAAACCCTCATATGACTCCTCAGAGATGGGATTTGGTTTGGGAGGGAGTGAGTCTGATGCGGGGCATGGGGGAATAAGGCTGGATGGAATGGCGGTGGTCAGCCTCTGGCGTTGTTTACATTTCTCAGAGAGGTTACTCTATAGAGATGGTTGTCAATGGGAAGAATATTCTGTTTCATTTGGAGGGTATGGATTGTATCTTCATTAAGCCCAAACAACCTGCTTTTCAGCCACAACAGTTAAACATTAACTGGCTCCATTGCTACCGAGGCACAGACTAAATGGTTGGCTGGGCATGCCGTGTATCTGCCACTCTGGGTGTAGATTGCTAAACTCGTTAACTCACCGAGAGTGCTTTTTGGGGTAAATACGAGGTGTCAGTACTCATATTTTGACAAATCATACAATGCCTGCCTGTCTTTATGACTTTTCCCCATTTCTCCATCTGGATTACTATATTCAGCTCATTGAGTCATGCAGCTGGGCCTGACGATTTTGTGGCCTGACATGGGTCACCATCACACAGAAACACCAGGGCATGTGACCACATTGGCTCTACCAACCCCAAAGGTCTGACACAGGTGCAGTATTCCTTGGCAGGATTATGGTTTTGTTTTTGTTTTGTTAAGGTCTGGAAAAGTCTTGACAATTCAATTTTCCAAGTGTGTGGTTGGTACGTAAAATATGGATGTTTTAAATCCCAGGATCTTCAAGAACTGTCCAGGGAGAAGGTCTAATTAGACCTGCCTGTTTTTTTATTTTTTTAAATGACATCCAGGCTTAGTAGCAAATGGCATTTATGCACTAAAGTGCCCACACTGATGGGCATGCAATAAATGTTAAATCACAGCAATTAAGTTAAGTGAGAATTAATGATTTGTCTTACAGCATTGCCTCCACTCCCTGGGATGCTCTTCTACCCCTGTTTACAAGGCTTTGCCTGGCTGGTCCCGCTCACTTCAGCCCCATCTTAGTGGGGTCACCTACTTTTGCAGACTCCATCCTTCTTTCCCCACCTGTCAAGAATGTCAAGGCTGCTCTCCTACTCTTTTATCTTCTTGCCCGACACTTCCCCTAATCCTCTTTCTGTCTCACTCTCATCACCTCCCCACTCTCTCGTCCATATTTTCTTCACTCTCCCTTTCTCCTCCTTCTTACCCACTTTTCCTCTCCAACCTTATTTGTCCAGTTCCTTTTTATAGAAACTTTCCTCTAGAAGGCACCCCCAACCCAGCCGTGGGTTGGCGTCTTCTCAATGACATTGTTGCCTTATTCTGCAACCTGGTGAAACAGCTAGTCTGCCCCAAATAGAAGAAATCCGTGAAAGTAAAGACTGTTGCAATGCAAACAGAATGTATATCTAAACTCAAACCCCTTACCAAGTTGTTTCTAAGCATGCTGTGTTTTCTTGGGGAAGTCAGACTAGAGCCAGGATGAATGAATTGTCCGTAACACCATACAAGACCCTCTCCACAAGTACGTGATTCCTGCTTATCTATCGTGTAGGGTTATATGTGGGCAAACAGATTGAGAAACTTAAAGTATGACAATAGTCAGCTTTCTCTCTGACCTTGTTGGGAGCAAAGCCAGGAAGCTGACTCTCTTTGGTTTAGAGGGTTCTTGGAATGTTCAAAGTATCCGTCTCACACCCTTCCCAGAAATTCTCCCTTGGCAGCCAGGATTATGACTTGATGGAGGGACAAAGATATGGTGGCTACTAGTGGCTGGTGTCTAGGTCCCAGAAGATGGCAGAAGCTGTTCTAAGATGTTGAGGTCGAAGAAGTCATGCCAGCGTTCCACCATTGTGACCCCCCTGGCTGAAGCCCCTTTTATAACATCACAGAAATTCTACACAGAACCCAAAGGATGGGAGGCTGCACACTCCATGCTAGGAAATAGAGTGGGCAGGATGGGCTCCCCTTCCTTGGTCTGGGTAGTGGCCTTGCTACCTTGAATCATTATGTTTGGAAGGTCACCTAGTCTACCTTCCCAGCCAGGGCAGGAATCCCCAGTCCCACCTGTCCTTTCCTGGAGGTAAAATGGGCAGAACAAGGACCCATGCTCGAGTCCCCAAAGAATGGCAGGACGCCCTCAGTGGAGGCATACTGTATTTCAATGCAATTCACCTCTTTGGGGTCTAGGAAAAGCCACCTGTAGATTCATTTGCTGGGAAACACGGTCTGCATGGCCGAGGCAGTGGGCGCTGGGGTCATGATTTTGCTAAAGGTTGACTTCCTCCGGAGGTCTGTCTGCTGTCCAGAATGGCAGCCGCTTCGGTGGGCGAATAGGACGGTCATCTCTGGGCCCAAGGGGGCTGCTTCAGGCTGGGACCCCTTCGGGGAGGCTGGTTGTTCAGGCTTCCCAGAGGTGTGATGTTTGGCGGGAGGAGGGCTGTAATTCTGAAATCTCACGGTTTTGACTTGCTGTAAGACAGAGGAGAGCAAAGGGACACAGGTGAGTGGGAGACCTGTGCTATTTCCCCCTGGGACTCCGTTCATGCTGTTTCTCTACACTTGTCCCTTCCTGGAATGCCTCATTCACGTGTTCATCCAGCAAATACTTGCGTCTGTCATGAGTGTCGACCATGCATCACCACTCTGTCAGGTGCTGTGAAGCCAAGAGTGAACAAAACCTCCCTGACAAATGACAAGGATGACCAGTGCCACCGTGGGGGAAGCAGAAGATGCTGAGGAATGCGGAGGACTATCCAGCTGAAGCTGGAATGGGCCTTGTCAGAGAAGGCCTCTTAGAGGCAGAGTTATTTCAGTCGAGAACTGAAGAACGACTGGGAATTAGCTACAAGAAATAGGGGGGACAACCACCTACCTGAGAATAGGGTCCTTCACCTCCCCTCTCTCCTTTCCACCTGCCAGTAAGGCCTCCCTGCTGACTCCATCCAGACAGTTCCTTCATAAACCCTCAGAGCAGAGTTAGCCAACTGGACACTGCTGACTGAATATAGTCTGCAGAAAGTCTGGGAGTTTGATTTAGTCGCTAACACATAAAAGTTGGGAGATGCATATAAAAATCAGCATTTTATATGTCCCTTAAGATGGTCAAAGTGCAGGCACACTGGGGCCTGTGCCCCATTCTGGCAGCAATTGGATGGAGATGATTAGCAGGCCCTGCTTTATGTGGGAGTCAATGATCTGATGTTTGCGTAAGCCCTTCCCCTCTCCCTTCTTTCCTAGCCTGTTATAGATCTTGTGTATTAGGTTTTACTTCGGCCATTCCTTGTCTTAGAGCTTAATAAAGTGTTCTGTGCTACTGCTCAGAAATCTTTTTTTTTTCCTGTGAAATTCAATCCCAGTGTCTTGGGATTGAAAGGTGAGTGGGAGACCAAATGTCTTCCAAATGAAGACATCCGAATGTCTTCATACTTTTGACACTTACCATGTCCAGCAGAGATCTGGGCACTTACTAAACACAGTTTGAGGGCTGCATCTAATGGCTTGGGGGTAATTGACAAGTGGGGTCTGGAAAACTTTGAATTATTTGAATACCGTAATTCAGAAGAACTCTCAACATTTAAATCAGTTAACACTAACTTTTTCCAAATGCCTCTCCCCGCAAGCTTATAGCTTAACAGTAGGAGCATGAGTTTTTGTGTCAGATCTCGATTCTACTCCAGACAATCATGTGTGTCAGCTGTGTGCTTTTGGGTAATGTACTTTAACTCCATAAGCCTTCATGTCCCCATTTTTAAATGAGGATGACAATAATAATTATAGCTACATTGGAAGGTTGTTGTCAGAATTAAATGAGATAGGACATGTGAAGTACTCTGCACAGTGCCTGCTAGGTCGTTAGCATTCAGTAAATGCTTAACAAAGAGGAGGAAACCACACCATCTTTCCATTTGGAGGGAAATGGGTGATGGTAGTGATGGTGATGTTGGTGGTGATGGTGGTGGTGATAGTGATAGTAATGGTGGTGGTGTGATGTTCAACACACTAAAAGATAACAGTCACCTAATTTTCTTCACGTCACCTCCTCCATGCCTGCCTCAAGGATATTGTTGAGAACATTACACTTTTTCAAAAACTCTTATGACTTCTAGTGGGAAAAGCCCTAGAACCGATAACCTCAAAGGTCCCGATAACAGTTGTTGGAGGAGTTATAACTCACTGTGACCTTACTAAGTCACTTACCTTCTCCTGTGCCTCAGCTGCCTCTTCTATACTGTGAACGAGTACGTATCAAGCCCTATGTAAGTACTTTACTCATTTAACTCCAATCCTATGAGGCTATTACTCTTCTTACCGCCATTTTACAGATTAGGCAAAAGAGTCCCAGAAAGGTGAAGTGTTTTAACCAGAGTCACCAGCTAGCAAGCAGCACAGCTGGAATTCAAATCAAGATTGTGTCTGATGCCAAAGCTGTGTTTTTTCCAAGTTGCCTCTGGGCCTCGAAAGAAGGATGTATAAAATCTTCTGGAAGCATAAAGGAGATTCAGTAACATGTCTGGGGAGGGTGCGGGTGATGTGAGGATATGGAAGGGGGGTTGTGTGTGAGGATTCTTTGGAGGCTGCAGTTTTGATTCCTCGTCCATTTACGGTGAAATCTCAGGAGCTGGGACACTGTGCAAAGTTAGGGGTCTAAAGAATCAGGCCCCCCTAATGTCACCTACTCCTACCTTTTCGCTGCCATTTCTTGAGTTCTCTGGTTTCACCAAGATGGATGGCGGGGCAGATGCAGGCAGTTTTGGTAGAGGCTCACTCCTGACGGGGGTTTCTTTGCCTTCCATGATGAGGGAACTGGCCGCCGAGTGGATCCTGGTGTCGCTGCCCCTGCTGACGCACGTGAGGGCAGGCTCCCCAGTGGCAGTGGGCTTGGGTCCCATCTCCGCCACCACTGCCGAGGCTGAGGAGGGGGCCCCCTGTGGCTGGTAGAATTGGAACTGCTGAGGCCGAACGACCATGGTGGGGCTGCGTCTGAGGGAGCCCACCACGAGGGTGGGGACCCCTGACTGGACGGGTCTCTGCAGGGATCCATCTGGGGAATTGTATGACAGAGATATCAGCAATGGGACAGCTGACAGCAGCTTGGGTGGGAGCTGGGTAAGCAGTGTGTCCTGATAGCCCAGAATAGTTAAGTGCTTTCCCAATTTGACTGTGCTCACATTCTCCCAGGGTCTTTCAAAGGTGACCTTATTCTTTTTTTAGTGCTGTTTGCTGATGCTGGCAGCAAATGACTGGCTAGGCGAATACTGGGGGTGGGGTGGCGTCAGAAGGTATATCACCTCTATTTGTCCTCTCCCTCTCTCTCTCTGTCACACACATACACACACACACACACACTCCTACTTTCTCCCTCCAGGCCTTTAAGATGGAGAGTGAAGAAGACAGTCCTAAAGAGAGAGCTTCGCAGTGAGAAATAAACATAAAGGCATGCAGACCAAAGAGGAAACAAAAGCAGAGACAAAGAAAGAGACAGCAGAAATTGAGACACGCAAGAGAGACTCAATGGAGAGGCATGAGTGGGAGGGAGAGAGGGCAGGAGAGAGGGCAGAGGGCTCCAACCAGCTACTTAAAGAAAATTCTGATGGAAGCTTTAGGCCTGTGGTGGTGGGACCTCTGCTATTCATAGGGTCTGCAGGGAGGAAGGGTGAGCGGGATTTAGGGACTGTGTGTACCAGGCAAATGTGACAGCAGCTGGAAGCAAATTTGGAAAGGTTATTCCCAGGTTAGGGATGTGAGTGGATAAGCTTTGTGAAGTCCCATGACACAGGCTCTGGAATCAGATCTCCTCCCAGGGAGCCGGGAGCACATCAGTCATATCATCTCCCTGCTCCTCGGTCCCCTGGTTGTAAACTGGAGCTAATAACAGCACCTCATGGCCTGGGGTGAGGATTACATTTTATGATGTGTGCAAAATGTTAAGATAGTTCCTGGAACATAATGCCCCATGTTTTAAAAGTTTTTGTGTGTGTTTTTAGGTAAAGGAGAAGCAAACTCTAAAAATGCACAGTTCAGGAGTTTGGTTTTGCCCCTTCCGTTTCCCTGAGCTCATTTTTTTTTTTTTAACTGAGATAGTCCTCCCTCAGTAAAAGGAAGCCATTCCTTCCCCTCAAATTCTCTGGAAGACAGGAGATCCCCATCCTTTGAGCATATTTCCTGTGGGTGACTTGGAGAATAATCGAGAGTTCATTGTGCTCTGGGGCGGGCAGTGGGGGAGACACCCTGAGAAGCATTGTGGGCTATTTCTTCATAAGGGTCTCCCAGAATTTAGAGCTATAGGTGACATGCAGCAGAGATGTTAGTTCTCTGTGACACTCTATGGACACGTGTGTGAATCAAAGTCATCTGTGTCCAGCACAGAAGGCCTGAGCCAAGGCCATGTTCTGTGTCATGACTCTTTATCCAGCCGGGTGTGAACATGAAGAGCAGACGTTCACTGTAACACCGCTGGCGTTCTCAGCTGCCACCGGCAACCCAGCCACCACTTACACAAGTCTGACCTTTCAATGTCAATGTCTATTTTTCCACTGACAGCCCTGTGAGATGCATACAGTCAATTCTCTGTCATTTCTCTTTGCTTTGGGGAGATTGATAGCTTGACCATCCTCACCTTGGGAAAAGGGAGAGAGAGAAAGCACTAGGCAGACCTGTCCTTAGGCTCTCGGAAATGGGTGAAAAATCTGTTTACCGCCTTATCTACTTATCTTGTCGGGTTCCTAATTTCCAAGAGATTTAATGCTTTCTTATTACATGTGCATATAATGCAAGCGGTCAAAACTCCAAGCCAATCAAGATCTACACAAAGATAGAGAGGGAGTGTGAACAATTGCCGAGGGGCTGTTCTCCTTGGTATTCAAAAGTGGTCTAGACTATGTGAACATTTTAACGCAAGTGAAGTGAATTACATTCGCATTCTCGAGGGACCCAACATGATCTGCTTAGCTGCAGTAGCAATATTGATACTGATAAAATGCTATACTATAAAAATAGCTAACATTTCTCGAGAGCTTATTATGTGCCAGGCACTGGGCCATTAGTCTTAAATGAATTATTTAATGCCCTGATGAGGTAGGTACTGTTTTTATTTTCATTTTGCAAATGAGAAAACTGAAGGCCAAAGAGGTCAGTAACTTGCCCGAGGCTGTTGTGGTGGGATAACTTATTGCATGTGTGTTTTGTAGGGAGAAGGTGGAGGAGAGGGTGAGGAGGAAGGCACCGTTGGCTAGAATTAAGAAGAAACAGTGGTGGGACTGGTGGTCAAGCAGATGATCAGAAAGCACTGAGAAAGGGTAGAACTAAGAAAATTGCTTTAATTGTCTTGGGGCACTAATTGCTTTAATGTCTGTGTGGCATACTGTCCCACATGTGAATCTTTTGCTCTGACTAGAACTGCATTTTCACCTTTAATCATTTTTTAAGATAGCAGGAGGGATGGCAGAGCCCAGTTTAAGTCAGGGGATGTAGAACAAATCAAGTTGACTTTGCTTGGCTTTTTGTCTTCTTCTAGAGAGGTGTACGAATATAGAGGCTTGATGTTTTATAGAACAATGGGTTTCAACCACTTTTTAGAACCCTTGAAAATGAAGCCTTACGCAGAAATTCAATATATTAGGAGATAAAAGCATGGCTTTGAAGATGAAGGAGCTATGTAATTGCCATGTGTGCAATGTGGATGTTATATAAAAATAAAACCAAGGTGCAGAACACTGTACTAAGATTACAAGGTATGCATGTACACGGACGAGAACTTGGGACTGGGGGGGAAGGATATGAAGGAGTCGTTTGTACAATATAATGTACTTTTGTACAATATAATTTTTTTACCTTGTTTATATATTAGTTAAACAAATTGGGATTCAGGGGCTCTTAGCAATTACTCCTCTTTTCCTCTTCCCCTTGTTTCCCTTTTGGCACCTCCTGAGCGTTTCCGTGGAGCACAGTTTAAGAAGCATTGATCCAGCAAGTGCTTTAGTTGTTCTGTCTTAATAAGAACCAGCATCCACCTTGGCCATGCTCTAATTACATGTCGGCACTCAGGGCTGGTATCATCCCAATCAGTCAGCGTGCGTGTATGAAGTGACTGTGGGCGGGGACCTTGAGTCCATGTGGCTTCATCTGATAAAACAACGCAGTATTTGGGAAGTGTAAAGCAACCTTCACAGAGGCTTGTTTTAAAGCCAAGATCTTTGTTTTTGCAAAAAGCACTCTGTTTGCCAGTGTGAGATCCCCCCATCCCCTTGCTCTAGGCACGTACCTCTCTGCCACCACTTACTCTTTTTCATGCTGTTCCGCCCTTTGCGGAGGGAGCCCTGCCCCAGGGTCCCCAGACCGGCCAGGTTCCGCACGGGGTTGACTATGGCCGTGGGTACGAAGACAGACTTGAAGGGCTGGCTCTGCCGGGGATCACCTTCTGAAATGCTGCCTTGGGAGGACACAGAGGAGGTGGATAATGTCCATGTGGTGTAGACAGGAGAGCTCCGGGAGTCTGGAACACTAGATGTCTTTCTGGTTGTGCAATTTTTTTTTTTTGTGAAAGAGAAGAAATAGAGAAAGAAAAGGTTCAGTCAAGAGTCCTGTTTTAAAAAAACGATCAGCTCCCAACTGTATAGCACATGTGGTCCCTCCTCATCCTATTCCTACATATATATATATATATATATATATATATATATATATATATATATATATATATGTTTATACTTGTCTTATCACAGGCTTAACTATGGAGGCCTCAGCTTCCACACCTGGATAACTGTGTGGGCATGCTGAGGGAGGGGAGAGGGTCTCATACTGAGGCCTGGTGGAACTAGAAGACTTGAATATCATCATCTTTCACTCCAGCTCTGATCACTCTTCACCCAGTGTCCCTTCAGCCCTCAGTTCAGAGCACAAGATCATGCGTTCACCACCGTAGACACAGACAGCGATATATGCATATATATGTATATATATATATATATATATATATATATATATATATATATATATGTTTATACTTGTCTTATCACAGGCTTAACTATGGAGGCCTCAGCTTCCACACCTGGATAACTGTGTGGGCATGCTGAGGGAGGGGAGAGGGTCTCATACTGAGGCCTGGTGGAACTAGAAGACTTGAATATCATCATCTTTCACTCCAGCTCTGATCACTCTTCACCCAGTGTCCCTTCAGCCCTCAGTTCAGAGCACAAGATCTTGTATGTGTTCACTTCGCTTTGCAGGGGCTATTTCTTGTTCTTTCAGTGACTTTCCCACTAGATCCTAAACTCTTTGAAGGCAGAGATTTTATATGACTTGTTTTATAGCCTCTGTGTTCTGCACATATTGTTTATTAATAAATGTTTGTTGAATGGCTGCCATGATGCTTTTAGCACTGAAGCCAGTCATTTTGTCTCACACATAGTAAGCGCTTACTGTATACCCACTGTAACACCCAGCATTGGCCAAACACTTTGCCCACATCATCTCACAGGTTCTTCTCGACAACCTTCTGAGGTAGGTACTATTAGTGATACTGTTTTGTAGGTTAAAAAATAGAGATTTACCGTTACTTGTCCAAGCAATTAATAGATCTGAGATTTGAATCCAGGTCCAGGCTGACCCCTCGCTCTACCACTAAGCTACCTACCTTCTGGCTAGTTAGAGCATTCATCATTTGGAAAACCCTGCATCCTACTTGCAAATTAACAAACAAGGAGTTGGTAGGCCCTACACATGCCTCCATAAGACCTAATTCTTCAGCCTTAGGCTCTGATTTTTAAGAACAGTGTTAATATTTTGTAGAACAGCAATCTCCTGTCCGTGTTTTCAGCCTGCAACTCCCTGAACCCCATGGGGAGTGGTGTCATTTTACATGCCCTTCTTGCCCTTTTACCATCCTGCCCCAACATCACAGCCCCTACCGAGTAGTCCATGAATCCCCTTGTTACTCTGTTGATTAAATAACCCCTGCTCATTCCCTGGAGATAACCAGTTCAACCAAGGCCCTGGCACAGAGATGCCCTCCACGTATTTTCCTTCCTGTCAATGCCTCCAGGTTTCTCTTTAGGTAATTTCCCCTTATTTCTCCTTTTCTCTCCTTGTTTTGCTTTAAAAAAGTATGTGTAGTTTAATATTGAGCCACCAGTGTTGTACAAGATGGGAAAGGCATCATGTAATGCAGCCAACTCTGCCCAGGAAGCATATGCAGCCAAATGCGCTGGGAACTGATGCTTGCAGAGAGGGGCTTCTGTCCACAGCCTTCAGCCTGCTTCTGGCCCCTGGGGATGCAGTCAGTGAGGCAGAGTGGGCTGTACACCAGGAAGAGCTCAGACTACATTCTGGAGATGAAGGCTGGGCTGGAGAGAACTCCCCAGCACTGGCTTGCCTGGCAGAGTCTGCATCTACCTGTTTTGTTTTTTTTTTTTAAATAAATAAATTTATTTATTTATTTATTTGTGGCTGCACTGGGTCTTCGTTGCTCTGAGTGGGCTTTCTCTGGTTGCGGCGAGCGGGGTCTACTCTTCATCGCACTGCGTGGGCTTCTTATCGCGGTGGCTTCTCTTGTTGCAGAGCATGGGCTCTAGGAGTGTGGGCTTCAGTAGTTGTGGCTCGCGGGCTCTAGAGCGTGGGTTTCAGTAGTTGTGGCGCACGGGCTCTAGAGCACAGGCTCGGTGGTTGTGGCGCACGGGCTTAGCTGCTCCGCGGCATGTGGGATCTTCCCGGACCAGGGCTCGAACCCGTGTCCCCTGCATTGGCAGGTGGATTCTTACCCACTGCACCACCAGGGAAGCCCCTACCTGTGTTTTAAACAAAGGCCTCAAAGTGTTGGGTGCTGCAAAATGGACTGGCAACAGGAAAGACAGGTTCCAAATTTGTTGCCAGCAGCAGCAGCAGCCTGGACAGAATACAGTTAGTTCATGAGGCCCAAGCCAGCCTAATTCCACCAGTCCCTTCTTTGGACAACTGTTTACAGACCAAGGTGCAAATTCATTTTTCTGGACCCAGCATGAAGCCGGATTCCAGAAACTCCTAAATCTCAAGTCCCCCATCCAACACTGAGTCCCTCTATGTCTTTTGGCAAAAAGCTTAGCAC
The DNA here is from genome assembly GCF_002837175.3 of Physeter macrocephalus. Classification (NCBI taxonomy): domain Eukaryota; kingdom Metazoa; phylum Chordata; class Mammalia; order Artiodactyla; family Physeteridae; genus Physeter; species Physeter macrocephalus. Next base: position 141,466,219 of record NC_041221.1, on the reverse strand, counting down.
GTTCTTCCAGCATCAGAGCACTTTGCAAACATATATTCATTAATCCCTATGACACCCCAGACCTGCAGATATTATGATCCCTGTTTTCTAGATGGAGAGACTGAAAGACATGCTGGGTTTAAGTGGGAGGTGTGTGTGTTGCCTCTGATTTGCTCCACTGGGATGCTTTGAGTGTGCAGGTCCCTGTGTCCCCTTTTCTACCTGAGATAGGAGCCCTTAAGAACTTGTGCAGTATTTGAAAGGGACATGACACACAGCGGCTCTATCCTGCTCAGCACTGCCAGTAACCTCCTGGTAAGGCAAAAGCTTGGACCATGACAATCTTCATATAGTTCTATGTAGACAGTTAAAGGAAAGTGAGTGGTGGCCCTCGTGTCACTTTTCTCCACCCCTTAGGCATCAGGATGGCATATGTGTCCAGTGAAGGTTGCCAGAAAGAGAAATATCCTGGCTTATTGGGCAGAAGGGCATTTATTGGGAGGACAGGAGGGAGTGGAAAGAGCTTGGAGACAGGATCCAAGGGAGGCTGCCGAGAGCTGGGCAGCAGGGATCTGAGGAGGGAAGAGTCTGATCAGGTGCTGCTCCTTGAGTCCCCGCCATGAATGGCCTTCAACTCTGTCCGCATTCTTTCCTCCCTTGTTCCTTCCTTGTTCACGTTTCCAAGTCCCAAGAGGCTGAGCCTGTCCCTCACCTGTGGTGATGAGTTGAGGAGGGGGAGGGGAGAGGGGAGGAGTTGGCTTCTGCAGCCTCTGAAAAGGGAGGAAACTTATGCCTCTACCGAGACTGTGCATGGAAGAGGAAACCAAAGGGATGTAGGTGCTGTTAGGAAGGGCTTGAATGAAAACGTGACAAGTGTTCTGTACCACCTGAGCCAAGGGATAACTCTGGGATACGGGAACTAGGTCGTGGTGGCAGATATTTAGTTGTGGTTGGCACAGCTGGACAGGCTGGTGGCACCATCGAGCACAGAGGGCTGGAGCTTTACACAGCATGGCAGCCTTTCCTCTCTTCAGTAATTAGAAGGCTCCCTTGCTGAATCGTAAATCGAAACCCTGGCATTTTGGTCAACTCTGGTCTCTAATTTATCCCCAAACTCTGGCTGGCTCAGTTCATTAGGAGATGATGCTAGTAAGAGCAGAGGTTCAAACGCTCAGGGGGCACATCACACCTTTGAGGTCTGGCTGTCTTATAAAAGGCAGCCCTGTACACCAAGGGGGCTGGTGGCAGTACAGAGCCATCACTGCAAACAGACAACAAAAACGGGGCAAAACCTCTCGCACCCACAGAACGTTAGAACAGAAAGGGGCCTTGCGCACGTAGTCCAACCCACTCAGTAGGAAAAACTCAGCTGACAAAGGATGGCATCATTCAGCCCTGAGAAGTGGGCGGAATTAAACCTCCCACAGTGGGAAGGGTTGTTAAGAACAAGGGTGAGCTGCCCCCAGATAGACAAACTGAGCATGTCATCTGCGTCCAAGATTTTGGGGATGGGAGCTTTCTCTGCATCTGAGAGGCTGTCAAGGAAAACACATACACCCAGAAAGCGTTGATCTGCTGTCACCTAATAGCCCTCAGGAGATTATACTGTGACAGGGACTTTCCTGTTTAGAAATGCTGGCTCCCTAGAAGCAAACACACACATCAGCATAAGTAGCATCTCAGTATATGCACATACGCAGGTTTCTATGAGCTGGGGGTGGGGATGGACTCATGGCAAACTATGCTGGTGCTGAAACTCCATCCACTGCCTAACACGCGGCCATCATGGAGCGGGTGAGTCTAGATGCTCATGACTCGCCCAAGAACAGATCTAACTTGGAGAAAAGCCAAGGGGAGAGAACGGGAAGCTGGAGCCTTGAAGTACACTGGAATGGAGTACTACATGCATTCTAGTTAGGGTGACCTTACGTCCAGGTTTTCCCGGGAGAGTCTCAGTTTACACCTGCTCTCCTGGTAGAGTGTCCCTCTTTTATCTCAAAAGCATCCTAGTTTGGATGGTAAGTTATATGGTCACTCTTATTTTAATGTTTTTTTCATGGAATATCCAGGAATTTGGGCTAAGGCCTGATGCATAAGCAAATGCCCCAGTAGTAGAGATGGTCCCTAGAGGGTTCATGGTGAGATTCCATGGAAGACTGTTCATGAGTTAGGGTAGGTCCTTGCTCTTTGTTGTCACTTCTGGACCATCCTCCCACTCTTCTCAAGACTTCCCAGCTTGGGTTCACATGATTAGACTCCACCACCTACCACCCTGCCGTGTTGGAGCCATCATTTCCCCTCTTTCCTTGAGGAATTGAGCTCCTGGATCACTGTCATTCTCTCCACCTCAATGGATCCTATCATGATGATCTCATCTAGTCTTAGGGCTTTAAATACCATCTCAAGGCTGGACCTCTTTCTTAAATGCTAGACGTGTATACTCAACCGCTTACCAATGTCTTTACTCGGAATACTAAGGCATCTGAGACTTAATCTTCAACGAACCAAGCTTTTGCTTCCCCCCAACACCTCAAAACCTCTTTGTTCCTCTTTTGGTTTTCAACTCCATCTCAGTAAAAGGCAACTCTGTCTTCCAGTTACTCAAGGCAAAAAAAAGTGGACTCACCATGAATCCTCTCTTCTTTTACACCCAGTATTTGATTTGTCAGAAAATCCTGTTGTCTCTACCTTCAGAATATACCCAGAATCTAACCACTGCTCCCTCCCTCCACAGCTAGCGCCTTGGTTCATTTCACCGTCACCCCCTCCCCCAACTGGATTATTACAATATCTGCTTAACTTGTCTCTCTGCTTCCACCTTTTCCTATCTATAGTTTACTTTCAACCCAGCAACTAGAGGGATTCTGATTACAACATAAGTTAGATCATGTCAAGCTTCTGCTCAAAGCCCTACAATACGGTTAAAGCCAAATTCCTCATTACAAGCGAGGAAATTCTGTGTGATCTGAATCCCTGTTACTATTCTGACCTCATCACCTACTAACCCCCTCTCACTTCCCTAACCCAGTCCTATTGGCCTTCATGTCAGGCGTGCTCCTCCCTCAGGGCCTTTGTTCTGTACTTGCTGTTCCTTGGGCCTGGAACACACCTCCCTCATTCCTTCATTCTACCTTCTTACCGCTCAGTAAGGCCATCTCTGACCAAGCTATTAACATTGTAATCACCCCCACGCGAATTCTATCCCCCTTTCCTGACTTCTTTTTTCTTCTTAGACCTTATCATTAGCACACCACATATATTACTTATATGTCTTGTTTATTGTCTGTCTGTCCCACTAGAATGTAAGCTTCACTGGGCAAGGATATTGTGTCCTTTATTCACTGGTGTTTCTCCAGTATCTAAAAAGGTGCCTGACATATAGTGCTCAATACATATTTGTTGAATAAATGAATTAAAGCATCAGTTGTAGACATCCTTAGTTTGCCTTTGGAGATTTTGCAGTTTTCTAACAAATTCCAAGAACCTTCCATTTGAAAGGAGTAACTATGATCCTCTACTCCAATTTTCTGGCATGTGAAGAAATCTTTTTGCCTGGATCTGTTAGAAGCCACATTTTGCCTGTAGTCTTTCTAGAAAGGGGATCCACCACCTCACCAGCCAGACTGATTAGAAAAATCTGTGGGTTAGAAAGTGCAGTCTTTTATTGAACCAGAACCTTCTAAGTTGTATTCACTGGTTCACTGTCTCCTCATGGAACAAATCTACTTCCTGGTCTACACAGTCTGTTATTGTCACTCTGACCCTTGTCTTCTGCAGCTCAAATAATCCTACTTTCTTTATAGGTTTCTCCAGTGATGTAGTTTCTGTCTCCTCACCATTGCTGCCCTCCGCTGGACACACTGCCCCCCCTACATGAAAGTCCCCCAAACTGGCCATATATGACTCTAGCTCTGACCCCCATAGAATACAATGGGATTAGCCCTTTCCTTGGAGTTATGACTCTCTGGTATGTCATAAAGACAGAGTGTATGTGTGGTGATGGTCTTGCTGCCTTGTGACAGGCTTTGCCTGGACTTATGGGGGTGGGGGTAGGAGGAACCATGGATAGTTTTGGGGTCTGTGTGTATTTGTGGTCATATGAGGTGTCTGGACAAACTGTATGCCAGTGAAATTGATGAATGTGCCAGAGAATGAAAAAGATTGGGAAAAGCTGTTTGGGAAGAAGGTCTTCAGGGTAACTAGCATGTGACCTGGGGTGTGGGTGGATGGGTAGTGGTCTGAGTCACAAAAACCCTGCCTAATGGCCTAGCATCCTGGGAAGTCTCCCAGGGTTCTCCAAGAGGTCTTCTGATCATTGTGTTTTCCTATTGTGCCATGATTGTGAAGTGTCAGGGTGCAGGGTGTGAGGTGCGATTTGGGGGGGATTATATAGTAGAAAACCTGAAATCTAGTTCTTGAGCAGACTGGTTAACTCTGCACATCAATTTCCTCATCTGTAAAATAACATCTACCTTAAATGAGATTCTTGAGCATAGCCAATGAGTTAAAAGATGTAAAAGTGCTAGTAAAATGTGAAGAGCTATTTAAAAGATAACTATTCTACTATTTTTTTTTTTTTTAAAGTTGAGTGTTAGGAGGGTACTAGAGCAAAAGCTGTTTCTTGGTCCTTACTCTGAAAGGGCATTGAGTCCTTCAGAGATTCAACCCACAGATGGCCCCTGGCCTAGGTGACCTATCCCTCCGATGCCTGAGATTGGAGAGGACCCACCTGAAAATGGGGATGACATAGTTGTTGGGGAAGATGCCGACTCGCCCGGTCATCAAGGAGACGCCCCTGAGCCAGCCATCCTGGTACTTCCCCAGAACCCTGATGCCCTCTCCCTTCTTCAGGTCCAGTTCGTCGGGTCCATGGGCTGAGTAGGAGTGCAGGGCTACAAACCTGGGGAGACACAAGGAACTGGTAAAGGAAGCTGGTGAGCGGAGGGCATGGAACCAGTGAAGGGTGAAGCGAGAGGAAAACTAAGAGCCCACCTGCCCGGTGTTTAGCAACAGCACCTTTTGAGAACTGAAATCTCACTATGTAAGGCAGATGAAAGTGGTGGAGCCTGGTTGAAACAGCAGTGGAGGGGCCCAGATCCCTGCCCCACCTTCACTCATTTAGGTCACATCAGCACTTTGACAATGGGGAAACTGGTCTAGAATAGAGAAAGGAGTTGGTGACCAGGAATCAGTGGCAGAGCTGGGTCTCAAACCTGGAAGTCATGGTTCTATCTAGGATGCTTTTTCACATTGCTTAGAGTATCCCCCAAGACAGTGGTCGCAGCCATCAAGGTTCAGGGAACTGAGGGGTCAGCAGAGAAACCTCTCTGATCCACTCCCTCTCCTGAGGGTAGGGACATGTCTGACCCCCAGGAATGGCCTGAGGAGCTTAGCTTAATGTAGGCCGGAGGTGGACATGGGAAAATGGGAGGCGGGTGTTAATTTCAGCGTTTGGCATGCAGTGGAATACTGGCTGCACGTTGGCGTGGAGGAGGATGGGCTTGAAACATGGTAGAAATGTTCTCGGGGTAGAGCAGTGACTTGCCTCCCTGAAGTCCACACAGGAGTTGGGCAGGTAACATCCAGATATGAGCCAGGGGGTGAAGACCCTGGGGAATAGTGAGGCTGTGGAAGGAGAATAACTGCCCGACTAAAGGCATTAAAAATAATCCACTTTGGCTTGCCAGGTTCAGGGTTACCAGTGTATGGCCTCAGGCTGGATGTTAGGAAGTCCTTCTAGACTCTATGGACTGTGAGACACTGAAAGGTTCTATCAAAGGGGCGAGGAGAGTGTTCTCATCTTCAAGGTTCCTTTCCCCTCTAAAATGCTATATTTATTTCTTGCTGATTACTAGAGCAACATCTCTTGATGACCTAGCATTGTGAATCTAAAGGAAGACAATAGAAATTGCTCAGTACCCAAGCTTCCTGCAATGTTTTGGTATATAATCTTCCAGTCTCTTTCTACTTTTGTAAAATAATGAGCCAGGATGATGTGGTTTGGTAATTTGTGTTTTTCACCATTATTCCCTTTGGAGGTTGTAAAAGAAGGGGAGCTGTTATCTCTCTGGGTGTGTTGGCTGGGGACAGGGGATGCTTGATGGTAGAGGGATGGCAAAGATGACCCCTCTATGCCAGGACCGGGAGTGGAGGGTTGAGCTTTTTTTACTCACATGTTAGCTGAGAGGTGTTGCTGGGAGCCGGGCAGACTGATGATGGCCGTGGAATGTCCAGGGGAGGCAGGTGCAGGGTGATAAGTGCTGACCTACACAGACAGAAAAGCCAGGCAGAACCAGTGAACATCACCAGCCAGGCCCACAGCAGAGCTGCTGCAGCCTGACGCAACCAAAAACCAAGGGCCACGCCCGGTACCACCCAGCATGTGTCTTCTCTGTGATTTGGGGCTGTGGGCAGAGCTGAGTGGTGGTAGATTGGTTTATGGTCTGCTGGGGTGGCATGCCAGGGTCGCAATCCAAAAAACTGCTCAGAGAGGGCAGAGGATGAAGACCTGTCTAGTTTACAGTCAACAGGGTACTACTGCCAGGATCCTCGATCTCTTCCCTGGGCCCCTCGCTACCCATCTCCCACTGCACTCACCTCCCTCTATGAAAACCTATTCTCATAAAATGATACAATGGCTAATGCTGAGAACCTAACACTCGCCATGCAGTTTTAAGAGCTTTACAAGTATCAGCTAATTTAATCCTTATTAAAGGGACTATTATCATCCCTATTTTTGGATGAGAAACTGAGGGAAAGAAAAGTTACCTAACTAGTATGAAACAAACTTTTAAACCGGGTTGTCTAGGTCCTGAGCCCACACTATCAGTATTAACACACACACACACACACACACACACACACACACACACACACACGCAAACACACACACTCAAACTCACACTCACACACACACACCAGTTTACCCAGTGACTTAAGGAAGGTAAATCTGCATCCTCTTTACTTTTCCAGGATGAAAGAGGGAGCGATAATGCTAAAAGTATCTGGAAACTGCCTATTATCCTGGCACCTTGCCTGTTTTCTAACATCTTACCTTGCTCATTTCCTTCTTGGCATATATCACAGGCTGTGATTGTTTCCTTGTTTAGTTACTGACCATCCCCCATCACCAGACTGCAAGTTCCATGAGGGCAGGGACTATGTCTTGTTCATCATTGTATTTCTTATGTGCCCAATATGTACTTGTAGCTTAAAGAATGAATAAATAAACAAAAAGATCTTTCTACCCAGTCCACCAAGGACTAATGAAACCTCAACCATCTCCATGCTATCCAGAGTAAATACATTCAATCTATCTTCAGTTGTTGACTCATAAGCGATGGTAACTACATATGTGTGCCTTTTTAGGACTATGGTTTTGTGGGTATAACTGTTATTTGCATATGTGTGTTTGGGCAGTTGCTAATCCATTACTGAGTACATGTATCTCTGGTTCTTTCTACAATTGCGTATGTTTTTTCAGAACCCATGACAATTGTATGTACATGTATGATGGCACTGGTCTATTCTATGTCTGATTATGTTCACATATGTGGGTCTGTGGATTGATAAGCATGTATACTCTGTGCGATTATATGTATGTATGGTTGTAAATGTCTATCTGGAATTCTGTGTGTATGTATGTAAAGTGTAGAAGTGTGTGCAAATATTCATGGGTATAGTTTTTTGTGTGTGCCAGTGACTGTGTAAATGTATGTATGGCTGCATACGTATGTGTGACATTTCAATCCAGGTATAGGATCAGAAAACTATTCCAGTCAGATAGTAACAAGTGTTGGCAAGAATGTAGAGAAATCAAAACCCTCATACGGTGTTGGTGGAAACGTAAAATGGTTCATTCAGGCCCTTTGGAAAATAGTTTTTCAGTTCCTCAAATGACTAAACATAGAATTACCATATGACCCAGTAAGTCCAATACCCAAGAGAGATGAAAACACATGTCCACACTAAAGCTTGTGCATGAATTTTACAGCATTATTATTTATAATAGACAAAAGGTGGAAATAACCCAAATGTCCATTGACTAATGAATGAATAAACAAAATGTGGTATATCCATACAATGGAATATTATTCAACCATAAAAGAAATGAAGTATTGATATATGCCAGAACGTGGATAAGCCTTGAAAACATTATGCTAATTTAAAGGAGTCAGACACAAAAAACATTACATAATTCCATTTATATGAAATGACCAGAATAGGCAAATCTATATAGAAAGAAGATTAGTGGTTTCCAGGGGCTGGGGATATAGGGGTATATAGGAATAATAGTTAAGGGTACAGGGTTTCTTTTTGAGATGATGACATATTGTAAAATTGTGGTGAAAATGGTTGCACATATCTGTGAATATATTAAAAACCACTGACTTGCACACCTTAAATGGCTTAAATGTATGTTATGTGAAATATATTTTAATAAGCTTTAAAAAAAGATTGTAAAAAGCATATGATCGTCTCAATAGATGTAGTAAAAGCATTTGATAAAATTCAACATCCATTTATGATAAAAACTCTCCAGAAAGCAGGAAAAGAGGGAGCATACCTCAACATAGTAAGGGCCATATATGGCAAACCCACAGCTAACATCGTACTCAATGATGAAAAGTTGAAAGCATTTCCTCTAAGATCAGGAACAAGACAAGGATGTCCACTTTCGCCACTTATATTCAACATAATTTTGGAAATCCTAGCCATGGCAATCAGAGAAGAAAAAGAAATAAAAGGAATCCAGATTGGAAAGGAAGAAGTAAAACTGCTCATTTGCAGATGACATGATACTATGAGTAGAAAATCCTAAAGACACCACCAGAAAAACTACTAGAGCTCATCAATGAATTTGGTAAAGTTGCAGGATATGAAATTAATATACAGAAATCTGTTGCATTTCTATACACTAACAATGAAAGATCAGAAAGACAAATTAAGAAAACAGTCCCATTTACCACAGAATCAAAAAGAATAAAATACCTAGGAATAAACCTACCTAAGGAGGCAAAAGACCTGTACTCTGAAAACTATGACGCTGATGAAAGAAATCAAAGACACAAATAGATGGAAAGATATACTGTGTTCTTGGATTAGAAGAATCAATATTGTTAAAATGACCATACCAGGGCTTCCCTGGTGGCGCAGTGGTTGGGAGTCTGCCTGCCAATGCAGGGGACACGGGTTCGTGCCCTGGTCTGGGAGTATTCCACATGCCACGGAGTGGCTGGGCCCGTGAGCCATGGCCACTGAGCCTGCACGTCCGGAGCCTGTGCTCCGCAACGGGAGAGGCCACGGCAGTGAGAGGCCCATGTACCACAAAAAAAAAAAAAAAAAAAAAAAAAAAAATGACCATACCACCCAAGGCAATCTACAGCTTCATTGCAGTCCCTATCAAAATACCAATGGAATTTTTCACAGAACTAGAACAAATAATTTAATAATTTGTATGGAAACACAAAAGACCCCGAATAGCCAAAACAATCTTGAGAAAGAAGAACAGAGCTGAAGGAATGACACTCCTTGACTTCAGACTATACTACAAACCTATAGTCATCAAAACAGTATTGTACTGGCACAAAAACAGACACATAGATCAATGGAACAGGATAGAGAGCCCAGAAATAAACCCACACACTTACGTTCAATTAATCTATGACAAAGGAGACAGGACTATGCAATGGAGAAAAGACAGTCTCTCTTCAATAAGTGATGCTGGAAAAACTGGACAGCTACATATAAAAGAAAGAAATTAGAACATTCTCTAATACTATGTAGAAAACTAAACTCTAAATGCATTAAAGACCTAAATGTAAGACTGGATACTATAAAACTCCTAGAGGAAAACATAGGCAGAACACTCTTTGACATAAATTGTAGCAATATTTTTTTGGATCTCTCTCCTAAGGTAAAGGAGATAAAAGCAAAAATAAACAAATGGGACCTAATTAACTTAAAAGCTTTTGCACAGCAAATGTAGCCATTGACAAAATGAAAAGACACCCTACTGAATGACAGAAGACATTTGCAAATGATGTGACCAATAAGGGATTACTATCCAACATATGTAAACAGTTCATACAACTCAACATCAAAAAAAACAAACAACCGATTAAAAATGGGCAGAAGGTCTAAATAGATATGTTTCCAAAGAGGAAATGCAGATGGCCAACAGGCATGTGAAAAGATGCTCAACATTGCTAATCATCAGGGAAATGCAAAACAAAACCACAATGAGATATCACCTCACACCTGTGAGAATGGCTATCATCAAAAAGAACACAAATAACAAATGTTGATGAGGATGTGGAGAAAAGCAAACCTCTGTCCACCGTTGGTGGGAGCCACTGTGGTGCAGCCCCTGTGGAAAACAGTATGGAGGTTTATCAAAAAAATAAAAATAGAACTAACATATGACCCAGCAATTAAACTCCTGGGTATATGTCCAAAACAAACAAAAACAACAACAAAAAAACTAATTTGAAAAGATACATGCACTCCTGACCTAGAGGAACTTGACCAACAAGTAGAAGATGACGAGAGAGCCTGAACGAAGATGGCGGAGTAGAAGGACGTACTCTCACTCCCTCCTGTGAGAACACCAGAATCACAGCTAACTGCTGAACAATCATCAACAGGAAGACACTGGAACTCACCAAAAAAGATACCCCACATCCAAAGACAAAGGAGAAGCCACAATGAGATGGTAGGAGGGGTGCAATACCAATAAAATCAAATCCCATAACTGCTGGGTGGGTGACTCACAAATTGGAGAACACTTATACCACAGAAGTCCACCCACTGGAGTGAAGGTTCTGAGCCCCATGTCAGGATTCTGAACCTGGGTGTCTGGCAATGGGAGGAGGAATTCCTAGACAATCAGTCTTTGAAGGCTAGTGGGATTTGATTGCAGGACTTGACAGGACTGGGAGAAACAGAGACTCCACTCTTGGAGGGCACACACAAAGTAGTGTGCGCATCGGGACCCAGGGGAAGGAGCAGTGACCCCAGGGGAGACTGAACCAGACCCACCTGCTAGTGTTGGAGGATCTCCTGCAGAGGTGGTGGGTGGCTGTGGCTCACAGTGAGGACAAGGACACTGGGAGCAGAAGTTCTGGGAAGGACTCCTTGGCATGAGCCCTCCCACAGTCCGCCATTAGCCCCACCAAGGAGCCTGCAGGCTCCAGTGTTGGGTCGCCTCAGGCCAAACAACCAACAGGGAGGGAACCCCGCCCCCCCCCCCTCCCCAGGCCAGCGGGTCAAAGGTTTCTGGCATGAGCCCTCCCACAGTCCGCCATTAGCCCCACCAAGGAGCCTGCAGGCTCCAGTGTTGGGTCGCCTCAGGCCAAACAACCAACAGGGAGGGAACCCAGCCCCCCACCCATCATCAGTCAAGTGGATTAAAGTTTTACTGAGCTCTGTCCACCAGAGCAACAGCTCTACCCACCACCAGTCCCTCCCATCAGGAAACATGCACAAGCCTCTTAGATAGCTTCATCCACCAGAGTGCAGACAGCAGAAGCAAGAAGAACTACAATCCTGCAGCCTGTGGAACAAAAACCACATTCACAGAAAGATAGACAAGATGAAAAGGCGGAAGGCTATGTACCAGATGAAGGAATAACATAAAACCCCGGAAAAACAACTAAATGAAGTGGAGATAGGCAACGTTCCAGAAAGAGAATTCAGAATAGTAGTGAAGATGATCCAGGATCTCGGAAAAAGAATGGAGGCAAAGATCGAGAAGATGCAAGAAATGTTTAACAAAGACCTAGAAGAATTAAAGAACAAACAAACAGAGATGAACAATACAATAACTGAAATGAAAAATACACTAGAAGGAA
>NC_041221.1:141453742-141454284 GCF_002837175.3 Physeter macrocephalus | reverse complement strand
ACAGAATAAAGAAAAAAGAATGAAAAGAAATGAAGACAGCCTAAGAGACCTCTGGGACAACATTAAATGCAACAACATTCGCATTATAGGGGTCCCAGAAGGAGAAGAGAGAGAGAGAGGACCAGAGAAAATATTGGAAGAGATTATAGTCAAAAACTTCCCTAACATGGGAAAGGAAATAGCCACCCAAGTCCAGGAAGTGCAGAGAGTCCCATACAGGATAAACCCAAGGAGAAACATGCCGAGACACATAATAATCAAACTGGCAAACATTAAAGACAAAGAAAAATTATTGAAAGCACTAAGGGAAAAACGACAAATAACATACAAGGGAACTCCCATAAGGTTAACATCTGATTTCTCAGCAGAAACTCTACAAGCCAGAAGGGAGTGGCATGATATACTTAAAGTGATGAAAGGGAAGAATCTACAACCAAGATTACTCTACCTGTCAACATCTCATTCAGATTCGATGCAGAAATCAAAATCTTTACAGACAAGCAAAAGCTAAGAGAATTCAGCACCACCAAACCAGCTCTACA
>NC_041221.1:141446257-141452297 GCF_002837175.3 Physeter macrocephalus | reverse complement strand
ACAGGAGAATTCTAGCAAACATTTAGAGAAGAGCTAACATCCATCCTTCTCAAACTCTTCCAAAAAATTGCAGAGGAAGGAACACTCCCAAACTCATTCTATGAGGCCACTATCACCCTGATACCAAAACCAGACAAAGATACTACAAAAAAAGAAAATTACAGACCAATGTCACTGATGAATATAGATGTAAAAATCCTCAACAAATTACTAGCAAACAGAATCCAGCAACACATTAAAAGGATCATACAGCATGATCAAGTGGGATTTATCCCCAGGATGCAAGGATTCTTCAATATACACAAATCAATCAATGTGATACACCATATTAACAAATTGAAGAAGAAAAACCATATGATCATCTCAGTAGATGTAGAAAAAGCTTTTGACAAAATTCAACAACCATTTATGATAAAAACTCTCCAGACTGGGCCCGTGTGCCACAACTGCAGAGCCTGTGTTCCGGAGCCTGCGGGCCACAACTGCTGAACCCGTGTGCCACAACTACTGAAGTCAACACACCTGGAGCCCGTGCTCTGGGGCGGGAGAGGCCACCACAGTGGGAGGCCTGCGCACCGCAATGAAGGGTGGCCCCTGCTCGCCGCTTCTGGAGGGAGCCTGCCTGCTGCAGCGAAGACCCAACGCAGCCAAATAAATAAATATTTTTAAAAATGGTTAAAAAAAACCCCACAACTCTCCAGAAAGTGGGCATAGAGGGAACATACCTCAACATAATAAAGGCCGTATGCGACAAACCCACAGGAAACATCATTCTCAATGGTGAAAAACTGAAAATATTTCCTCTAAGATCAGGAACAAGACAAGGATGTCGCAATCAGAGAAGAAAAAGAAATAAAAGGAATACAAATTGGAAAAGAAGAAGTAAAACTGTCACTGTTTGCAGATGACATGATACTATACATAGAGAATCCTAAAGATGCCACCAGAAAACTACTAGAGCTAATCAATGAATTTGGTTAAGTTGCAGGATACAAAATTCGTGTACAGAAATCTCTTGCATTCCTGTATACTAATGATGAAGAATCTGAAAGAGAAATTAAGGAAACACTCCCATCTACTACTGCAACAAAAAGAATACAATACCTAGGAATAAACCTACCTAGGGAGACAAAAGACCTGTATGCAGAAAACTATAAGACTCTGATGAAAGAAATTAAAGATGATACCAACAGATGGAGAGATATACCATGTTCTTGGATTGGAAGAATCAATACTGTGAAAATGACTATACTACCCAAAGCAATCTACAGATTCAGTGCAATCCCTATCAAATTACCAATGGCATTTTTTACAGAACTAGAACAAAAAATCTTAAAATTTGTATGGAGGCACTAAAGACCCCGAATAGCCAAAGCAGTCTTGAGGGAAAATAGTGGAGCTGGAGGAATCAGACTCCCTGACTTCAGACTATACTACAAAGCTACAGTAATCAAGACAATTGGTACTGGCACAGAAACTGAAATATAGATCAATGGACAAGATAGAAAGCCCAGAGGTAAACCCACGCACCTATGGTCAGCTAATCTATGACAACGGAGGCAAGGATATACAATGGAGAAAAGACAGTCTCTTCAATAGATGGTGCTGGGAAAACTGGACAGCTACATGTAAAAGAATGAAATTAGAACACTCCGTAACACTATACACAAAAATAAACTCAAAATGGATTAGAGACCAAAACTACAATGAGGTATCACCTCACACCTGTTAGAATGGGCATCATCAGAAAATCTACAAACAACAAATGCTGGAGAGGGCGTGGAGAAAAGGGAACCCTCTTGCACGGTTGGTGGGAATGTAAATTGATACAGCCACTATGGAGAACAGTATGGAGGTTCCTTAAAAAACTAAAAATAGAATTACCATATGTTCCAGCAATCCCACTACTGGGCATATACCCAGAGAAAACCATAATTCAAAGAGACACATGCACCCCAATGTTCATTGCAGCACTATTTACAATAGCCAGGTCATGGAAGCAACCTAAATGCCCATCAACAGGCGAATGGATAAAGAAGATGTGGCACATATATACAATGGAATATTACTCAGCCATAAAAAGGAATGAAATTGGGTCATTTCCTGAGACATGGATGGATCTAGTGACTGTCATACAGAGTGAAGTAAGTCAGAAATACAAACATCATATATTAACGCATATATGTGGAACCTAGAAAAATGGTGCAGACGAACTGGTTTGCAGGGCAGAAATTGAGACACAGATGTAGAGAACAAACGTATGGACACCATGGGGGGAAGCAGCAGGGGAGTTGGGGTGGTGGTGTGATGAATTGGGAGATTGGGTTTGACATGTATACACTGATGTGTATAAATTGATGACTAATAAGAACCTGTTGTGTAAAAAAATAAATAAAATTAAATTCAAAAATTAAAAAAAAGAAAAGATTCATACACTCCAATGCTTACAGCAGCATCATTTACAATTGCCAAGATATGGAAGCAAGTTAAGTGTCCGTCAAGAGATGAATGGATAAAGAAGATGTGGTATATATATACAATGGAATACTACTCAGCCATAAAAAAGAAGAAAATTTTGCCATTTGCAGCAACATGGATGGACTTGGAGGGCATTATGCTAAGCGAAATAAGTCAGACAGAGGAAGACAAATACTGTATGATATCACTTATTTGTGGAATCTAAAAAATACAGCAAACAAGTAAATATAACAAAAACAGAGTAGACTCACAGATATGAAGAATAAGCTAGTCTTTACCAGCGGGGAGAGGCGGGAGGGACAATATGGGGTTGGGAAAGTGGGAGGTACAAACTATTGTGTATAAGATAGGCTACAAGGATGTATTTACAACATGGGGAATATAGCCAATATTTAGTAATAACTGTAAATGGAGTGTGACCTTTAAAAACTGTATTTAAAAAAAAACCCAAAGACTATTCCATGGTTATCCATCTGAAGGCCTCTAACAATGCACAAAGTGCTCTGAGCTTTGCAATCAAACACTGTCATGCTGGTTCCCTTATACAAGCTGCTGGCTTTGGGCTACGATCTCCTTCCCCACAAGTGGACAAGATAAAACCCTGCTGGGATTGGGAGATGTGCCAAGGGAGGGCCTTGTTGTGTGAACAACTAATCTTATGTTTGTGTAGGCTGTTGGATCACTGATTAAGCAGGATGAACCTCACTTAACACCTGTGACTTTCCAGTGTTATGTTTGAGTAGAAAGCCCTGCCATCCATAAACACTGTTAATCACTTAGGGAGGAGGAAGATGCTGGCATGTAAAAAAATCATCCCTTCATTATACCAGGCTTTTTACCTCTCTAGATCTTCAAGTGGAGAGGGGGTCTTTCCCCCTATTTGTAACATGGAACCCTGCCAGAACTGAAGTCACTGGGCTTGTGATGGAGTTCCTTCTAATGTGGAATGGGAAACGAGGACAGGTTCTCAGATTTTGAGGTGTCTGAGAGGAGAAGGAAGAATACAAATGGAGAAGGAGGAGGAGGGAGAGAGGGAGATAGTGGACAACTTGGAAAGTTGGGGAGAGAGAAACTGAGACTGAGACACAGTGGGAGAAAGAGATAGATCCAGAGGGATAGAGGAAAGAAGAAGAAAAGGGAGATTAAGAAAAGACTGGGGAAACTCATAACCCATTCAGAAGACAAATAACCCAATTAAAAAGTGGGCAAAAGACATCACAGAAGAAGATATATTGAGTGGCCAGTACGTACATGAAAAAGTACTCAACATCAACAATTATCAAGAAAATACAAATTAAAACCACCATGAGATACCACTATGCACCTATAAGAATGGCTAAAATTAAAAACTGACCATACCAAGTGGTGGTGAGGATGTGGAGCAACTAGAATTCTTATATGTTGCTGATGGAGATGTAAAACGGTGCCACCACACGGGACAAGTTGACCATTTTAAATAAAGTGAAATATACACTTACCACTCTACTCAGCATCCTACTCACAAGTTTTTACCTAAGAGAAATGCAAACTTATGTCCATACAAGGACTTCTACATTAATGTTCATAGCAGCTTTATTTCTTTTAGCCAGAAATAGGAAACAACCCAAATGCCAATCAATGAGTGAATGAATAAACAAACTGTGGTACACAGTAGAATATTCCTCAGGAATACATGCAACTACATGGAAGAATCTTAACGTCATCCTAAGTAAAAGAAGCATGAAACACAAAATTACATATTCTGTGATGCCATTTATGTAACATTCTAAAAAAACCCAAAACTATAGTGACGGCAAGATTAAGGATTACCAAGAGCCAGGGATGGGGAGAGATGATTGATTGCAAAGGGGCACAAGGAAACTTTTGGGGGTGATAGAAATGTTCTATATCTTGATTTTGTTAGTCATTACTTTTTTACATCTGCCAAGTCATTGAACTGTATGCTTAAAATCGTTGAACTTTATTTAACTATAGCTCAATAAAGCTGTTAAAAAATAGGAATATATTATCTAGTTGGCAGGAAACATCCAAGTGGCCATAGCTTGACCCAGCCCAAGCTCTGGAATTGGTCAGTGAAGGAGATAAGGGTGATGGCTCAGCTTAACAGTGGACAGTTAGGCAGTGGCCCTCATGGCAGGGGGCCACCTGAATAGGAGAGAAATCAAAGGTGGAAACTTATGCATCAGACAGAAGCTCAGTAAATAATGTGAAAACAAAAATGAATGAATGAATGAATGAATGAATGGAGTGATAGGAAAAGAGAGCAAGATAGATAAAGGCAGGGAAGGAGGACAGACAGAACAAGACAGAAACAAAGGCGCCATCCAGTAAATGAAGACAACCAGGTAGACGGCCAACTTCTGAGGAGGCAAGTCGGTTCCTGTCACTGGCATCCAAGACAGACGCCCAGCCTGTCTGAGTAAACGGGCCTCTGGTGGGTGGTTTCCTGAGGTCAGTTGTGACCTCAGGTCCCCATGCCACAAAGGGTTTGTGAGGCTGCATGCGAGGTCCTCTAGTATCTGGTGCTTCCTGGGATAGGATTTGGGGATCTGAGGATCAGGGAAAGGGTATGTACTTGAGGGTAGGGGTGGGTATTTCTGCTGTGATCTAAAAACATTTTGTCCTCCTTTTTGAAGGAAATGACTCATTTAAAAGAAGTCTTTATCGGGAACAGAAGAATCCACGGCTGTGTGGCCTCTGGGTGTTTTCACGTCTCGAGGTGTTAAGTGAGGGAGGAAGGGGGCACGGCGCCTGGCACAGAGCTGCTGCAACATTCCACTGGCCCTGTGCCAGCCACGTCAGTCACGTGGGCACAGAGTCAGCTCCCGTCCAGGAGTCTGGAGGCAGGTCTAGCCTAGTACTCAAGCATGCGGCTCTAGCATTTTCCAGGATATGTGATCTTGGGCAAGGACTGAACACTGTGGCTCCTCCACCTACTCATCTGTTAAAATGGGGACAGTAATGGCATTTCTCTCATAGAGTTGTTAGGAGGATTAAATAAAAGAATCCATGTACAGTATTTAGTGCATTGTAAGCGCTCAATAAATATTACTTATTTTAAAAAATTTTTATTGAAATATAATTGATTTACAATGTTGTGTTAGTTTCAGGTGTGGAGCAAAGTGATTCAGTTATACATATATATATATAAATATATATATTCTTTTACAAAATTCTCTTCCATTATAGGTTATTACAAGATATTGAGTATAGTTCCCTGTGCTACACAGTAGGTCCTTGTTGGTTATCCTTTTTAAATATAGCAGTGTGTCCATATCAATCCCAGACTCCCTAACTATCCCTTCCCTCCCCCTCCCCCCACCCCCATAACCAAAAGTTCATTCTCTAAGTCTCTGATTCCATTTCTGTTTTGTAAATACATTCATTTGTATCATTTCTTTTTAGATTTGGTTATCTATTTTATATATAGTAGTGTGTATATATTAATTAAATACTACTTTTTTTTTTTTTTTTGTGGTACGCGGGCCTCTCACTGTTGTGGCCTCTCCCGTTGCGGAGCACAGGCTCCGGACGCACAGGCTCAGCGGCCATGGCTCACGGG
>NC_041221.1:141445056-141446116 GCF_002837175.3 Physeter macrocephalus | reverse complement strand
GCACGTGGGATCTTCCCAGACCGGGGCACGAACCCGTGTCCCCTGCATCGGCAGGCGGACTCTCAACCACTGCGCCACCAGGGAAGCCAAATACTACTTATTTTGATCTACCAAGAGATTAGCTGCTGTGCAGGGTGGGGTGGTGTGGGCTGAGCAGCTCCTTTTATGCGACAGCCCTGCGAGGTCTTGGATAGAGAGCAGGACCCAAGAATGCGGTAGGGGACGGCAGTAATCAGCCCTCCTCTTCTAGAGGAGTTTTTGGGTCCCTGGCTTTCCCAAATGTAAGTTTGCTGTTCCCCCCACCCCACCCCCATGCTATGGCACTCAGCTCTTTCCTCCGGGGCTCATGCCTTTCAGTAGCTTGGTGGGCATGGGGGTACTATCTTCCTCAACAGAATGTGACCTAATCCCAAGCCCTTGTGGTCCTGCATCTCAGTATTCCCAGGAGCTAACAAGGGCCTGAACCTACAGAGTGTTCACTCAGGGTCGGGAGAAGAGCTGCATTTTAGAGACAGAAAATTACGTATTATATGGTAGTTTCTATACCAACACTATGGATAGTCTAGAGTCAACCACTGGACTTCATAAAGTTAAAAATTCATTCTTGTTTTTAATTAAAAGAGGCTTGCTGGAGAGGGTGTGGAGAAAAAGGAGCCCTCTTGCCCTGTTGGTGGGGATGTAAATTGATACAGCCACTATGGAGAACAGTATGGAGGTTCCTTAAAAAATTACAAATAGAACTACCATACGACCCAGTGATCCCACTACTGGGCATAGACCCTGAGAAAACCATAATTCAAAAAGTCATGTACCACAATGTTCACTGCAGCTCTATTTACAATAGCCAGGACATGGAAGAAACCGAAGTGTCCATTGACAGAGGAATGGATAAAGAAGATATGGCACATATATACAATGGAATATTACTCAGCCATAAAAAGAAACAAAATTGAGTTATTTGTAGTGAGGTGGATGGACCCAGAGTCTGTCATACAGAGTGAAGTAAGTCAGAAAGAGAAAAACAAATACCATATGCTAACACATATATATGGAATCTAAA
>NC_041221.1:141415263-141444769 GCF_002837175.3 Physeter macrocephalus | reverse complement strand
CATATAGCTGATTCACTTTGTTATAAATCAGAAACTAACACACCATTGTAAAGCAATTATACTCCAATAAAGATGTTAAAAAAAATTTTTTTTTAAATAAATAAATAAAAAAGAGGCTTAAGAGCCATAGTCAGCAATTGCAATGTGTGGGCCATAGTTGGTCCTGGGCACTGGAGTTAATGCAACGAACAAGACACATAGAGCTCCTTCCTCAGGTGGACCTCACCATGTATACCAGGGAAGACACTTAAACCCATAGTTATGTAAACATGGTGCATGTTGGCGCCGCCGAGGGGTGGGGCTCAAGGTGCTCTGGGCGCTGCTGGGAGACGCTCGCCTTGATCTCCAAGAGGTATTTCACATACAGCCTACGATTCCAACACTAACTTGTGATACACAGACCTCACTGTCATCAATTCCCATTTTTACAGATGAAGAAGCCAAGATAGAAAGATTACATGATGTTCAGGAGATGGCCAGCAAGTGACTGGTTAAGTTGACACCAGGAGCAAGGACCCTGGCCCGGAGCCCTTTCTGTGAGTCACCAAGGTTAGCACTTAACTCCATGTGGCTAGACAGCTCACGTATGTGAGGCATGTTTGTGCATCCCAGGAAAAAGCTGTCTAGCCAAATTCAGCATTCTGTTTTTATGTTCACAGGTATGTCATGTTCATGACGACCACCATCCCTGGCCAGTGTCCCCTGTAATATACAATAGGTCTGGAGGGAGGTTGAATATGAAGTTATTTTTGTTTTGTTGCTTATCTTCCTCCTTCCCTGGCCAAAGCGATGTCCCAACAGAGTCAGAGCTCCTTTTGCCAGACTTGTCTCCTTCCTTCTCTAAGCCTGTCTCAGAACCATTCCGGCCTGCAAAGCCTCCCTGTTCTGGATGAGCAGGGAGCCGCCGTCCAGTGCTTTGATTTGCCCTGAGAGTAAAAGCGTTGTCTGAAAAAGAAAACTCGATCATGAGCTGGCAGCAGGTCCCTTTAGGTCCACCTCAAAAAAATGTCTTCTAAAGTACACAGCGAGGTCAGCAGGAGTAATATATAATGCTGTGAAGCCGACTACTTCTCCATTTTCTAGGTAGTCATCGAAGCTTTGAATATGCTCTGTGATCTAGCCCCTGCCCTGCTCTCCAGCCTCACCTTCCTCCCCTCTCCCTCCCCATTTCACTTCCTTCAGCTGTGGGGTCTTTTCTCAGCTCCTTGAGCAGGTCACACTGCTTCTGTCACCCCTGCCCTTTCCAAGCCCCCTACCCCCATCTCCACTCTGTTATTTTCCCTCATTATTTTCATTTTAAATTATAAATACAGTAGGCATAGAAGTAAGTGTATATAATTTTTTGTTATTTAAAGGAGAATAACAAAACACTTGCACACATACCACCCAACTCAAGAAACAGAATAAAAATAGGAATTGAATACTGTACTTAGAGGCCCTCTGCATATTCTTCTCTAATCAGATCTCTTCCCTCCTCACAGAGCTAACTACAATGTTGAAATTTAATTAATTGTTCCATTGATTTTCTATGTAATTTTTAACAACGTTGGTATACATCCCTAAACCATATGCGGTTGAGGTCTGCCTGTTTCTGAACACAGTGTGAATGGATTCACATTGCGTGTGTTCTTCTGTGACTCGCATCTTCCGCTTAACACTAAGTTGTTGTGGTTGGTTTTCACTGCTGTCCTGTATTTCATTGTATGCATCTACCACCATTTAACCATCCTATCATTTATGTGTCATTTGGGTGATTTTCAGTTTGGGGCTGTCCTGAAGGATGTTGCTATGAACATTCTTGTATATGTTCCCCGTGCACATGTACAAGAGTTCCCCCAGGACCTACACCTACGAGTAATATTGATGGGCCGTAGGGTAGGAGCCTGCTCAGTTTTATTAGGCAATAACAAACTGGTTCCCAGCGTGGTTGTAACAATTTACACTCCCACCAACAGTGAATGACAATTCCTGTTACCCCACCATCTCGCCAGCGTGTGTTAATGCTGAGCTTTTTAATACCTGTTTGTGGTGGGTGTGAAATGATATCTCATTGTGGTTTCAAATTAATTTCTCTGAGTACTAATGAGCTGGGGTTTCTTTTCAAATGTTTATGGACCATTCTTGTTTCTTATATGAAATGCCTGTTCATTTCCTTTGTCTGCTTTTCCACCCCTCTCTTGGGTTATTTTCCTCTTAAGTTACGGAGTTCTAATATTTTGGATATGAATTTTTTGTAGCTTGTATTTTTACTCTGTGGTGTCTTCTGAAGAACTGGAGTTCTTATTTTTAATAGAGTCAAATTTACAATATATTCCCTTATGGCTTATACTTTTGAAGAATCTTGAATACTATTTTTTTTATCCCAAGGTCATAAAGATATACTTCTATGTTGTCTTCTAAAAGTTTTATAGTTTTGTCTTTCCCATTTAAGTCTTTAATCCACCTGGGATTGATTTTTTGACAAGGGAGGAATCCAATTTCATCTGTTTCCACATGGATACCCAATTAGCCCAGCACCATGGTTCATCCTTCCCTACTGATCTGCAAAGCCTGCTCTGTCATAAATCAAGTCTCCATGTTGTCTGTTTCCAGGTTCTCCAGTATGTTCCATTGGTTTAATAGAACCTCTATGCTAAATTCGTGCCATCAATTATTATAGCTTTAAAATAAAATTTGATATCTGATAGGGTAGGTCCCACTCTTCACCCCAACCAAATTCCATCTTCTTTTTTAGAAACATCTTGGCCATTGGCTTTTTGTCCTTCCATTTGAATTTTAGAATCACCTTTTGAGTTCCACACAAAAAACCCACTGGGATTTTAATTTATAAATAAAACTGGGGAGACAGTGAGTCTTTCTATCCAAGGGCATGGCATAATTCTTCATTTATTTTAGGTCTTCTTTTTAATTTTATTAAAGTATAGCTGGTTTACAATATTGTGTTAGTTTCTGCTATACAGCAAAGTGATTCAGTTATACATACATACATTCTTTTTCATATTCTTTTCCATTATGTTTATCACAGGATATTGAATGTAGTTCCCTGGGCTATACACTAGGATCTTGTTGTTTATCTATTCTATATATAATGGTTTGCATTTGCTAACCCCAAACTCCCAATCCTTCCCTCCTCCACCATTTTAGGTCTTCTTTAATGTCTTTCAGTAAAGTCTGATACATTTTCTCCATAAAGGGCTTGCATATCTTTTGTTGGATTTAAAAAACTGAGTTGCTGTTGTAAATGGTATCTTTTTAAAAAATTATTTTTCCATTTCCTTTTTATTTATTTTTAATAATTCTATTTTATTTTATTTGGCCATGCCATGCAGCTTGTGGGATCTTAGTTCCCCCATCAGGGATTGAACCTGGACCCTTGGCAGTGTAAGCACCACCTAACCACTGGTCTGCCAGGGAATTCTCTGTTTTCTTTTTAAAGTACAGAAGTGCAATTAACTTTCTTTTATTGATTTGTATGCAGTAACCTTGCTAAGTTCTTATTTATTCCTAATACATTTTTCTGGATTCTTTTGAGTTCTCTATATAGACAACAGTATCATCTACAAATAATGACAACTATGTTTCTTCTTTTCAAATACTTAACCTTTTACTTCTTTTTCCTATCTTCCTGTACTGGCCAGGTACTCTGGGAGGGACAGTGTTGAGTAGAAACATAACAGACATTTTTTTCTTTTTCCTAATCTTAAAGGGAATGCCTTCAACATTTTACCATTAAGTGCGATGTTTGCTGTAGGTTTTACATGGATTCCATTTATCATGTTAAGGAAGTTCCCTTTTACTCCTAGTTTGCTAAGACTTTTAAAATATGTGTAATGAATGGGTAGAGAATTTTATCAAACTTTTTTTCGTTATCTATTGAAAATATCTTTTTTTCCTTTAATTTGTTAATGTGATAGATTACACAATTTCATAATGTTAAATTAACCTTTCAAGTCTTGGGAAAACCCCAACTTAATCATGGTATATTCTATTTTCCTACATTTCTGGGTTTGGTTTGCTAATAGACGCTTGAGGGGTTTTGCATCTATGTTTATGACTGAAGTAGAACTCAAAATTTCCTTTCCTATGTTGCTGTTTTCTGGTTTTTGACATTAAGAATATCTTGGCCTCATGAAATGAGTTGGGAAATGTTTTCTTTTCTTCCATTCTTTAGAAGAGTTCGTAAAAAGTGAAATTATCCCCTCCTTGAAAGCGTGAAAGAATTCACCTGTAAACCTGTCTTTGTCTGGGGTTCTCTTTGTGGGAAGATTGTAAATTTCTTTAACGGTTATAATACGATCTAAAGAGTTGCCAAGAACTGCGTCCCAGATGTAAAGTGTTTTTCGTAAACCATGTTTGCTGAAGATACATTTCTGATTAATTTATTTGCTTGACGGCCTCCGCTGGGGAGAAAAGGTGGTGCCTGGAATATCTGTACAGAAGCTTGGAAAGCCCCAGGTGATGTGGACCACCACACTGTCAGTTCAAGTTCTTAGCGTCTCCAGGGTCCCATGGCATTACTCAAGAAGAACTGCATGGGGCCAGTCACTGATTTGGTGGATTTCTATAAATCCTTGAAACACTAGGCCACCACAGCTAAGAGAATGGACTTTGGGGGCCGTCTGAATTGAGTTTGAAATTTGGCACTGTAACCAACTGTGTGAGGCTCAGACATAATTCCTCTGAGCCTTAGTTTCCTCATCTATAAAAGGGGGCAATAACGGTAGCTATCCCTTAGAATTCTTGTGAGAATTCAACAGAACATACACTCAAAGTACTTTGCACAACATCTGGCACATATGAAATACCCCCCAAATTGTAACATTGTTACTATTACAAGAGGGGAGACATACAGAGCAGATGTGTGAGAAGCAGGAGAAGGTAGGACTTTCTCAATGAGATTTGTATTTTTTTAAATTTTTATTTAAAAAAATTTTTAATTGGAGTATAGTTGCTTCACACGAGATTGGATTTTAAGGAGGAAATACTCATTCTCTGGGACACAAGGGCCTCAGTAGTCCAGATTCCCTTTGAGAAAGACTGAGTGACGGGCAACTAGCCCTGTGTGTGGGACATGTATTCAGGAGTCCTTTTCTGACACTGGACTGGGCTTTTCTCATGTACCCTGAGGCTTCCAGTGAAGGATGGGGTCCGGCACCTCTCTGTAGCTGTGCTCTGCACTGGCTTCTTGGGAAAATGCAGAAAAAAGGCCACACCTCAAACCAGAAAGGCAAAATCCCCTTCTTTAAGCTGGGTCCTCTGGTTGGGCAAAGAGTATCCCCAGCCCTGCCACTCCCCCTTCCATTTTCGACCTCATGTTCTCCTGAGCCTAACAGCCTGCTGCCTGCAAGGTGGGATTTTGTACCAAAGCAGAATCTGATGAGTTGAGTGCTATTAGTGCTTTTTGAAATGCCACGGTATACCAAAACCTTAATTATAACCCTTGCCCTCCTAGTCATAACGGTCCATTTGAAGAAGTAACTGCTTGGCAATAATTATAATTAAATCCTCTCACTGGGCTTCATTAGGGGCCATAAAAATGTAAATAAGCAAAGTTCCTCTTAGATCTGCTGTGGGTTCTCTTATGGCATTTATTCCCAGGAGATGCTTGTCATGCATCTACGGAGTACCGAGTATCGTGCTAGGTCCTGGGGATTGATGACAAAGGCCACTGCTCACCAGGATAGCGCAGACTGTGCGAGAACTCTTCTGTCTCAAACCTGACAGAACCTGGGTCCTGCCTGCACATCTTCCAGACATGAGCAACCCAAAGAAGGGTCATTTCTGAACATTGGAAATTCACATGCTGTACTGGCCTCTGATACAGACTCCATGACTTAGAAAGTGGCTTTTTATGGCAGAGAGAGTGGGGCTGACAGTTATTTCCTGAACTAAGGAAAATGGACCCACAGGGAGAGCTGGATGGGGAAAGCAGCAAACCAAAACCAGTCAAGAGACAATATGGCATAATTGCTAAAAACGTGGGTTCTGAATTCAGATTTTCCTAGGTATGGCGCCCTGCTTTATTACTCTTTTACCAGGTGACCCTGGGGAAGTTAACCTGGTCCTAAATTAACCTACCTGGTCCTAAATCCTTCATCTGTTTTAGTTGAGGTTTAATAGGTTTCTCTCTAAGGACTATCAATCTTTATAGGCCTGTGGCTTTTTCTTTGAGGGAGGTAGCTGGAGAAGCAAACTGAAGCAAGGCTTAAAGGAAAGTTAAAAAAAAATTCCCTCCTAAAAAATTTAGTGAAGGGAATTCTCTGGTAGTCCAGTGGCTAGGACTTGGTGCTTTCACTGCTGAGGGCTCAGGTTCAATCCCTGGTCAAGGAACTAAGATCCCACAAGCCACGTGGCACAGCCAGAAAAAGAATTTAGTGAGCCCAGAAATCATGTGACAGTGTCAAGTTCACTTGGTATCTTCAGAAAGTTAATTTCTTGCCACTTATTTGTTGTCTCATTATTTAAAAAATTTCTTGAAGGATATCACTGCAACCCCAACAGACATTTTTAAAAAGAGAAAAAAGATAACACTCACCACCCCTCCACATTGTTGGAGCAGCGGTCTCTGCTCCTTTTGAGTAATAAGTTCCCTTAATAAATGAAGGATTTATAATCTCACAAACCTAGGATGTGGAGCTGTCATGGTACCCTGGAACACTGCCTGATGTATTTTTGTTGCCAAGTCTGCCTTCCTCTTCTGGATTATTGTTATAGGGGACCCTTGGGAGACCTTTGATGTGGTTGTCACCTAACAATTTTTCCTTCCCATAGGGTTCATAGGATGTGGTCGTAAAGTCCACCAAGATCTGGGGGTCCTTTCTTGAGACAAGCTCAGGGATCTACAGTGAGTGAAAAGACATGTAATATTTCCAGAGCAAGGACTTACAGCCCCTTTCTGGATAGTGTGCTTGCAGGCTTTATAAGATTCTGCAGAAATCAGAAGCTTGTCCACTACTGTCCCAAATTAGATTTAAATAGTTTTGGTTCCTGCCCAGAGGACTCAGTCTGTGGTGCCTGAGGGTTTGACTGCCCTTGAAGCAAGCCCTCTACTGTTTTCTCCTGTCACTGAGTGAACCACACCAGCTTGGAGCTCCCAGGCCGTTTGCACAATTGGTGCATCGCACCCTTCAGGGCACTGCATCGGATAGGAAATAAAGGAAGAGCACAACTTTTCAGACAAATTCGTTTCCAGGTGTCGTGATATTTTCATCTCATTGTGCTCAGAAAGAATGAAACCATGGACTTGCATTAAGAAGGAGGGCCATCCTTAGAACAACTGTAAACTTATTATTGGGTTTCCCAGCCTGTAGAACAGTAGCTCAGCACTCAGTAAATGTCTTTTGAGTCTGCTTCCAGGAAGGTCAGTGTCTGAACAATCTGGGACAGATGTGAAGAGACTATCCTCCCATTTCTCTCTTCTGTTGGCATTAAGAATTTGTTAACACCAAACAAGGTATATATATTTTTTTTTTTTGAGGGGGGAGTGGACAGTTTTACTTTCTGTTCTTTACCTTCTCTTGATGTTCCTTAGCTCAGCCTCTTCTCACAACCTGTGTCATTTTTCTCAAAAGAAGGCTAGGTGCCAGTGCCCATGGGTTTTGACTAGCAGACCTCCTATAACATTTGAGAATGAATGTCTGATGCCTGTTGATTGACAAGCATTCTGAGTGTTCCCAGCCTTGGATGAGGCAATGTGGGGATGGGGTTGAGAGGAAGGTGTAGTCCCTGCCCTTAAGGAGTGTATAATCTGACTGAGATAAGATGGGGAACACCATCCACAGATTTTGCAAATCACAACCACCACAAGGGCTAATATTTGAATGCTTCCTAGGGATCATCCATTCCTAAGCACCCTATTAGCTCATGTCATCTTCACAACACACCAAAGGGCTAAATACTATTATTATCATCACCATTCCCATTTTACAGATGAGAAAGTCAAGGCAAAACCCATGAAAGTAATTTACCCAAGGCCATAGAGCCAGCAAGTAAGCAGAGCTGGGGTTCAAACCTAAACATCCTGACTTGAGAGCCGACCCTCTCAGAACTCCCTACAGTATGCAAAGCAGTGTGTGCAGTTTGGAGGTTGGATCAAGAGGCTGTCAGGGCATGGACTTGAGGATATGGGGATGGTGAAGGTTAAAAAAAGAAAAAAAAAGAGGCTGTCAGGGCTGGAGGGTTCTCAGAGTGCAGGAGTCTGTGAGGGTTGGAGCCCTCAGACAAGTCCTCTCCCAATGTTTGTACCTTATTTGCTGGGCTGAGCCAGGGCAAGTATGCCTGGTTTCTGGGAATCCTGCAAGAATGGCTGAGAAGAGATTACCCAGTCCTTTCTTTCCCTGGGGTTTCATGGTGCACTTTTATGGCTTTCATAAGGCACCGGCAGCAGGATGTCAGGCCAGGCTTTGGCTCTGTGCAGAGGCTCGGCAAAGCCTAAGGGAGAGGAATGGCTGCGTTTGGATAGTCACACTTGATGCTCAGATGGCCTCTGGCCGAAACAGAGATGTTACCACACCCAGTGTCACTTTATCTCCATCATGAGCCAGATGGAATGGCTTTCCCTTATGCAATAATCAAAGTTTTTTTCTTTTTTTCCTTTTTAGAGTTGTGGTCAGGGAACTGAGGTTCTTATTAACTAACTCTATATGAACCTTGAAAACTCTGAAGCCCACTCCCCTTGGCTTTAGAACTGTAGTATAAGAGAGCTGCAAGTGACCTTAAAGATAGTCTAATTTAATCTTCTGAGCCTCCAAGAGGCGAAATGGCATGTTGAAGGTCACACGTGGGATTTGGTGGCAGAGTCAGGTCAGGTCCCCATTGGGAGAGGGGATCCTGTCTTGGTAGCTGGTTCAAGCAGCTGGTTTACATGATTTGTTTTCCAGACTATGTTTCACTCATTTTCACCAAGTATTTATTGAGACTTCCATGTGCCTGGCTCTGTCCTCAGGGAGCTTATATTCTAGTGAGGGAACAGGCAAAACAATAAACATACACAAAACAAAAAACAAGGAAAGAGACTAAAAAATATGTGCTAGGAAGGAAACAGAATACCGGGAAGGGCTGGCTTTGGAGAGGGTGTTTTTTGTTTTTTTTTTTTTTTTTTGGTTTGGTTTGTTTGCTTTTGCATTTTTTTTTGTCGGTACGCGGCCCTCTCGCTCTTGTGGCCTCTCCCGTTGCGGAGCACAGGCTCCGGACGCGCAGGCACAGCGGCCATGGCCCACGGGCCCAGCCGCTCTGCGGCATGTGGGATCTTCCCGGACCGAGGCACGAACCCGTGTCCCCTGCATCGGCAGGCGGACTCTCAACCACTGCGCCACCAGGGAAGCCCGGAGAGGGTGTTTTTAATTCCACGTCTTCCCACCTGGTTAGGATGACCGTGGCCATGAATGTCATCCAAATCAACATGTTGCCCATCCCTTGCACTGGGAAAGTGTGCCTTTGTGGGAACCTCAGCTTTTGGTGTAGGTCCTATTCCCGTACGGTGCACAGAAGGGATGGGGCTGAGGATGCATCAGCTCAAGGCGTATCTTTTCCATACATGGGAGGCCACAGGAAGGGAGGCACACCATTCGGCCTCATGCCCAGGGGCGCAGGTGTTTTTGTCCTCTGACAGAAGCCCTAGACGCTAAAGCACTAAAGCATGGGCACACCCTCAGCAAGGGAGGGTGTTGATTAAGCACAAAATCCCCACAGCTGGCAGGGCATGGACGAGCAAGGCAAAATGAGGGGATCAGAAGAGCTTGGCGGTGACACCCTTCATTTCCTTTACATGGCATTTGTAGAGAGCCCGTCTCCCACTTTCACTTGTATACTTATTTCTTTTTTCAGTTCCTCACTCTTACAAGCATTCCCTCACTCATCCATGTCTCCTGTCTTTCATCCAACCCCTAGATCACTTGATCATTCCTTAATTCAGCCATTTCTTCAGCCTCTTGTTTATGTTTATTGACTCAGACACATTGGTACACTCACTGGGTTTCACTCACTTCCTCACCTAGACATCTACTAGCATTTACTCAATATTTCCCCATACCAGGCTCAACTAGGATTAACCCTGGAGGGGGTCAGGAGGCACCAGTTACCTTGCTGTTATGGAGTTTAGGGTAAGAAGGCAAATGCCAAAACAAGGTGTAAAGTGACAGCTGTGTACCCAGAGGCAGATATGAATGGCTATGGGGGCTGCCTCTTCCCTGCAGGGCTGCAAGTGACCAGGTACACGCATTCTCACCAAGGCATTAGGGACCTCAGATGTTGCTAAACCAGCAAGTATTTGCATCTTAAAGGAAGAGAGAGAGAGAGAGAGAGAGAAAGAGAGAGAGAGAGAGAGAGAGAGAAAGAGCAAGGTTTCACCTAGGGGTTGGCAAACTTTTCCTGTAAAGGATCAGACAGTAAATATTTTAGGCTTTGTGGGACATACAGTCTTTTTGAAAGTCCTCAGCTTTGCTGTGTGGTGTGAAAACAGCCGTGGACAATACGTAAAGAATGAGTGTGGCCGTGTGCCAGCAAGACTTTATTTTTGGATACTGAAAATGGAATTTTTACATGTCATGGAGTATTCTTCTTTTGATTCCCCCCCACCCTCCATCCAATTAGACCTGTAAAAACCTTCTTAGGGGGCTTCCGTGGTGGCGCAGTGGTTGAGAGCCCGCCTGCCGATGCAGGGGACACGGGTTCGTGCCCCGGTCTGGGAAGATCCCACATGCCGTGTAATGGCTGGGCCCGTGAGCCATGGCTGCTGGGCCTGCGCATCCGGAGCCTGCGCTCCGCAACGGGAGAGGCCACAACAGTGAGAGGCCCGTGTACCGAAAACAAACAAACAAACAAACAAAAAACAAAATAAAACAAAAAACCTTCTTAGCTTTGTGCCATACAAAATGAGGCTGAGGCCCACATCTGGCTGGTGGGCTGTAGTTTGCCATTCCTATTGTAGCACCTCCCCAGCAAATAAATGAAGAGTGGATAATTTCCAGGTGCCAATAGCAGAAATAGTTTGCAGTGCATAGTCCTTCCCCTGGTGACTGCTTTCTCTATTTGCACAGAGAGGTGAGGGCCCAGTAAAGGCCTAATCCCAGGCATAGGGAATATGACTTTGAACATCAAGGGTAGACATTCTCCAATCTCATTCATGTCCTACCCACTTGAAATGGATGGAAGAGAATGATTAAAATCGTGAATGCTCTCTATGACCTGGTACATGCTGCTTCAAATATATTTAGGGTTGGTCTCCCCAGTGCTTGCCCAGAACTTGGCACATGACAGGGAATCAGTAAATCTTTATTGAATGAATGGTTGGCTGGCACGTGGTGGGCACGCTGTGTTTGTGAACAGGGCCTTGAAGGCAAGGAGTCTTCCCTAATCAGTGCCAGCTCAGATCAAGGTCAAGGCCAAGGCAGCACAAGAGCTCAAGAGCTCAGTTAGGCAGCTTGAACTAAGCCCAGCAGGAGGGAAGGATCTGTTCCCATTTCTGACTCTACCCTCTCTGTCCTCAGGGTTGCCCTAGACTCAGCCATGAGAAAGCACGTTTCCCTAGCCGAAGTGTCTGGAAACAGACGAACTGGTGTTTGCAATGTTCTTTGCACATGTAAGCAGGTTTTATTATGCATCTACCTGTGCAATTTTCCACCAGGGCTGGATTGTTTTGGAGTGGGAAGAGAGGGAGAAGGATGGATATTGCATCTTCCAAAGCTTGTGCTTTGAAAATAACAGCAAATATTTTTTTCTATGAAAAACAAATGGCCCATTTCCTCAGAAGTTTCTCTTTCCTTTTCTTTTTTGAGAACATTATTAATCATCAAAAATAAAATTCCTCAAGCATTAACAAAGGGTTGTGATAGAGGCTTTTACCTTGTTTTTCCATGAGAACAATGTGTTAAGAATAGGCTCCTTGTGCCCTCTGTAGAAACCCTCACCTATGGAGAAGACTTGATTTTCAGCTATGCCCCGAGAAATTATGAAACCAGCTAATTTGCTGAACAAACCGAGATATACCCCTAGTCCAGTGTAGACCCCAGAAAACGCCAGCTTGGATGATACAGAATCACTGAATCTTGGATTATGGGTCTGTACAAGGATGGCAAACACCTGGCACACCTGCCTCCTTTTCCTATTCCTGGGCCCATGAGAGACATTGCTAATCAATCCCATCATTCCTTCCCACTAAGCCTGGTTGCTGCCCTCGAATTGCTCTTAAACTCTCACTGTGAATGATCAAATCAGCATATGAGAAGCCCTACTCCTTCCACCTGGGTGGGGAAAGAGCATGGGCTTGGAAGAGAGTCAGACCTGGGTTCTGACCCAAATCCTGAAATGTACTTGCTGAGTAACACTGAGCTAGTTACTTAGCCTCTCTAGGTCACAGTTCCTCCATCTAACATGGAAATAATAACATCTATTCACAGTACTCACAGAGGCTGGTCTGTATATAAGACCCTGGCACTGGGCCTGGCACCTGCTACCCACGCCACAAAATTAGCTCCTTTCCCTCTGAGCTGAGCAGAGTGGAAAGTGGACCTGTTCCAACAATCCAGTGAATATATAGGTCCCTTCAGCTTCTCCATCCCCGTGCATGAGTCTGTTTGCACATTTCCAGTGATGGCACTGGCAAGTCTACCCATCCCACCTACAGAAAGTTCCAGTTTTTCCCCAGAGCCCTTATATTCTTGGCATGTGTTTGGGAAGAAGGGTCTGATATTCAGAAATGGCATTTGCCTTGCACAGACCTTATGTCACCTGCCGTTTATTCTACATGTATTGTACGCCAGGCCCTGTGCTATCTCCCGCACGTAAGTGGTCCCCAGTTGGGGCTAATTTTGACCCTGGGGGACATTTGACAAGGTCTGAAGATATGTTTTGTTGCCACAACCAGGTGGTGGGTGCTCCTGGCATCTAGTAGGTAGAGGCCAGGGATGCTGCTAAACACCCTACCGTGCATGGGACAGTATCCACAACAAAGAGTTATCTGGCCCCAAATGTCAGCAGGGCTGAGGTTGACCAGTCCTTCTCTATGTGAATATCTCATTCACTTTCCTAACAGGTCTGTGTGAAAGGTGCTATTACTGAGTCCTTGCAAATTTGAGCCACATGGACAAGGTCCCTGTGCCATTAAGGAATGTCCATGTCTCCTGTACTACCCTTCTCTATACTACCTTCCTTGTCCCTGACTGTTGCCCTGTACACCTCTTTTCTCTTTCTCTTGCCCTTCTATTTTATTTTTCCTCTCCTGTTTTTCCTTCATGCTGAATTCTGTGAGTGTGTGTGTGTGTGTGTGTGTGTGTGTGTGTGTGTGTGTTTGTGTGTGTGTGTGTGTGTGTTAAGGGCCCCAGTGGCCTTGGGTATCTGTTACCCTTGCTCCTGGCTCCCAAGGCTAAAGAGTCTGTGTTAAAATGTCTGCGGTGCAGGCCAGGCTGCTCCCTTTTTTAACCCTGGCAGGGCTGGGGCTCCTGAGTGGCTCACCTGCCAGGATTAATTGGGCAGAATGATGATGTAAAGTTTAACTTCTTGTTGAAGAGATGCTGACTCAAAGAAGCAAGCTGGGTTAATTACCGAACTTGATTTGGTCACCAGAAACAAGAATGGTTTTTCCCCAGAGTACCTCAGGGAGCCTGGGCAGGGCGGGGACCTGTGCACTGCAGGCCTCATGGTGCTCCAGGAGCACTGCCGTTTTCTGGCGTAACTTCAGTATAAAGTGAACTGGGCTGCTGGGGCTGAGGAGAGGGTCTCGCTTCACCTCCTTCTTTCCCCAGGCTGACTTCCTTTATCCTTCAGGTCTCTCTCTACCTGCAGGTCACTTCCTGCAGGTAGGCTTCCCTGACCACCCTCAGACTCTCTTCATTCCCCATCCTTCAACCCGACAGAACTTTGCACACTTACAATCTTGTATCAGGTATTTATAATACTTTGTTTAGTATTTGTCTTCCCTGCTGGTCTGGAGATTCCACGAGCTTAGGGACCAGGTCTGCCTGGTCCACTGTATTGCCTGTGCCTGGAGCATTGGGGGAACCCAACAACTCTTTGTTGACTGCTTCACTGGTGGGCTGTGAGGGGCTTGGGCAACTAGACCAGATGAGGATGTGGCTTACAGAAAAAGCTGAAAGGTGCCAAAAAAAGATGGTGGAAACACGGCCCTGCCTCAGTCTCCACCCTGGTCTCCTCCTTTGTACAAAGTCTTTTTTCTTGGCTTCTCTCCTGCGGGTTCCCCTTGGGATTACAGCTGAGGGTCTGAGCTGAGCAAGTACAGTTGCCCCAAGGGGCCGCAAGATACAAGCCCAAAGCCATACTCCTTCCCTACTTCCAGAATTGCCACTGCTTATCAAGGAAGCACGGAGACTTTTGGAAGCCTCTGCACCCCAGGCAGGCTCTGATGGAGCATCCTTCTGAAGCGTGCTGCTGGTGGACGGCATTCTTAGCAAGGCCTGTTTGCACAGGCCAGCCCTGGGGCATGGGCATGGGGGCAGGTCATAGCTTCCTGAGCCGACCCAACATTAATCATACAGCGAACATTTACTGGGCCATTTACCACTGCCAAACCCTGGCCATTATCTCATGTACATGCATCACCTCATTTTATCCTCACAGTGATCTTAAGAGGTTTAAAAAAAAAAAATCACCACATCACTTTCATTTTACAGATGGAAGAACAGAGGTCCAGAGAGATTAAGTAACTTGCCCAATGTTATATTGCTCAGTAAGAGGCAGGGTGCGAGCTGGCTGACCCCAAAGCCCTTATTTTTATCTACTTACTATACTGTTTCTCCCTAAAGTGCCAAGAAGCTCTTTGTTAAAAAGCTCCTAGAGGAGAACTCTACCTGACACCTACTGGGGCTGAGAAAGCTTTGCAGTAGCCAGAAAGGAAAGAGAACTCTTGTGTGAAAGTGTGCTTGAGAAAAGACCAGAGCAATCACAACCATCACCATCATTAACTAAATAATAGGAGCTGTTCTTCCTGGTGTCATCTACCTTCAGAGTGTGCTATTCGCTAAGTGAGCAACATAACACTCTGCCAGGTCTGTTTTATTCCTCCACCTAGAAAATGAGAAAACTGGGACCTAGAGAGGCAAAATGCCTCCCCCCGGGTCATGCTGCTGATGGGAGGGAGCAGTCAGATCAGATTCTTAGGCCTAACTGGTGACATCATGGCACATCAGGTGGTGATGGCACCTGTCTTGTACTAATGATCACTCTTGCAGCCTGGGACCACATGGCTCACGGATGAGGCATTAAATGATGCAGTAAAAGGACTCTTAGTTTGGTCTTAAACCACATTTAGTTTATTTGATTTTGGAGGAAGACGTTGACTCTGTTATGGAATTACCTTTTCCTGACAATTTTCTCACATATAAAATGAGACAGGATCACCCCCATGTTGGCCAGGAGTTGTGAAAAATATACCTTAGGGAATTCAGGTTGGACGGGTCACCGGGATCTTGGAAGATGTCTGGCTCAGTGCCCGGTTTAAGCCAGGGGTTCTCCTCAATCACACCAATGATGATATATTCTGAACACTCTGCTTGGAGGCAAGCAGGTAAGAGCAATGGCAGCAGCTTACTGAGTTATGGCTAATCCCTGAAAAGACCTCGCATGGAAGGACCTACCCGTTTTGCAGAAGAGGATGCTGAGGCTCAATGGGGTAAGGTACTTAGTTCACTGTCACTTAGTTATTAGGTAGCAAAGCCGTGGCATGAAGCTTAGCCTGACTCAGAGCCCTTCTATTTATATTAAGCTGCCTTCCTCTACAGGGAAAAATCAAAACCACCCCAAAATCTAACAGCAGCATCCATAGGCTCCTTCAGCATTTTCAGTACTTAGTTTCTAACAATCTATGTGATGGGAGAGATTTCTCCCTGTTCCTCATGAAATCCTTCATGTGCTGATTTATGTTCCTTTCCTCTTCCAGACACAGGAACACAAAACCAGTCTATAAGCCCACGTTTGGAAAAATAAAGTCAACTCCTATTCCCACAGCAACACTGAAGCCCTTTCTTCTCCAGGCTGAAGAAACCTGGTCTTTTCCTCCTGGTCTTAGCCCAGCTGTGGGAACCAGTCCTCAGGAGGGGCAGGAGGGTGAACACACGGCTGAAGGGGCCAGGATGAGGAGGCCGGCCTGAGGGCAGTGATAAGGATGTAAACAAGGAGACTGGCACAGGCAGGCAGGGGAGATTAGCTCAGCTGGCAGCGGCCAGTGGAAATAGGAGTAGCAGTTCAGTGATGGCAAACATGCCAGGAGAGAAGGTGGTGAGAAATGAGTCCTGTCTTTGAACTAGGGAAACGCCCAGGAACAAACAAGGAAGAGAGAGAGAGAAATACGGGGAGAGTGGGGAGAGAATATAGTGGTTAAGACATGAACTTTGGATTCCCCAGTATATGCTGAGGGCATATGATATGAAAGTTTGGAGATCATTGTGAAATAATTTAGTTAAAACTCACAGTATAGGATCTTACATCATCAGCTCTTAGAAGGTAGGAGTCAATCTTACAGAAGCATTGCAGCTTAAAAAAATTCAGGAGGGGGACTTCCCTGGTGGCACAGTGGTTAAAACTCCACACTCCCAGTGCAGGGGGCCTGGGTTCGATCCCGGGCCAGGGAACTAGATCCCACATGCATGCAGCAACTAAGAGTTCGCATGCCACAACTAAGGAGCCCGCAAGCTGCAACTAAAGGAGCCCCCCTGCCACAACTAAGACCTGACACAACCAAGCAAACAAATATTAAAAAAAAAAAATTCAGGAGGGATGACAGATTTGGAATGTCACCATTTTGCAGCCCCGAATAAATGGTCATGAATGGTTCCTCATGAATGGTAGAGAGGAATGTGTTAACATTGCATAGGCTCAACCAGTACTACCCAGAATGTGCAGAATGTGGAAAATTCAACAGGAGAAATGACTTGGCTGTTTTTTACATGTCCATGGCAAAGGATGAGAGAGAGAGACAGGGAGACAGAGAGACAGAGAGAGAGAGAGAGAGAGAGAGAGAGAAAGTCAGAGACAGAGACAGAGAGACAGAGAGAGAAAGCAAAAGCAAGAGGACCTGTAGAATAAAAGAAATCTAATATACATATCAACCCAATGCAAGGTGTTTACCTCATTTAGATGCCATTTAAACAAAACACCTTGTAAAAAACTTATAAGGCAAATATGGACATTTGAACACTGAACATGTAATGTTTTTAAGAAATTATTTTCCATTTTCTAGTGTGTGATAATGGGATCACTCTATGTTAAACTCTTGGAAGAAAATACTCCCTGAAATTTTTAAAGAGATACTGAGATGTGTATGGATGAAATGATATTATGTCTGAGCTTTGCTTTAAAATAACTCAATTAGGAGCAGGTTCATGAGCAGGGGTATAACTGAAATAAGATTGCCCTGTGAGTGGATAATTGCTGAGACTGGGTGATATGTACAGGAGGGTTCACTGTGTTCTTCTCTTAACTTTAATATGTGTTTGAAATTTTCTGTTACAAAAAAGTTCAAAAAACCTGGAGGAGAGTGATTGAAGAGAAATCTAGCAACTGACTACTAAGAAATTTTGACTGATAACATTTTTAATAATAACAAAAATAATAAAAATGGAAGCCAAGCACTTTACACCCACTTTACATCTTTGATATTCCTGACAGCCTTGTGAGGTAGGGGTTTATTCCTGCTTGTCTGATGGAGACTGAAGTTTAGAGTGGCTATGGACTTGTCAGAAGTCTCACTGCTGAGACAGGGGAGAGGTGTCTGTGTCTAAGGCTGGAGTGGTTTCCCCTGGACATAACACTGCTTCTCTAGGTGGCTCCTGACAGCTCTTTACCCAGGGGATCTGGCAGAGCAGAGGGCAGCAGAGGCCCTCTGGTTCTACCCTGTGTCTTTTTCTTTTGCTTTCAGATGTCTGCCAGGGAACTCCTGCTAACGCATTAACTGATAATATATGAGAACAGTCTAAGGGGCTATCTCCACCCAAGGGGTACATTCTTGAAAATTTAATAAACATATTTCAAGCACCTGTTAGGCCCCATAGAAGGTACTTTGGGGCAGATAATGATGACATGGAACAGAACAGTTTGAGGGGACAGGTGTTCATTTAGTGGAGCCTCCCCACTTTTCACTCACGACTCTTTGGGGCCACTCCGGCCAGTTCAAGAGACCTCTGACAGCTTCACTTGTGAGCAGGGGTTTGTTGCGTGAAAATTGTAAAGATAAAAATTTATATTGGAAGATAATCAAAATAAGAATATAAGCATAGGAGAAGTTTATTTCTGTAAATTACCTTAGAAGGAGGATTAGCCAAGAATCTTAAACGTACATTAGCACTGACACTGTGTCCAAAGGAAAAAAAAATTATCTCACTACTCAGTAAAAACCATCTCTCATGGCCGTCCTGAGTACCGTAAAGTTGCGTCGGGAGATTTCTACGAAAGATGGAGACAAAGGGACACAGGAGACCTGGATTTATAGTTGAAGCTCCTAGAAATTACTTTCTTCAGAATATTTGGAATATTGGATCGAAAGGAGAGTCAGCTTTACAGACCCCAGGATTCCCTAAGGCACATGACAGCTCATCTTCCCAGGAGCCCAGGAAAGATACTTGGACTTGCCATTATCATCCTGGGATGGGATGGAGGAGGCCTGGGGGGGAGGGAATCACATCATAAGGAATGATTTCAGTGACCTGTCTTTCCCCTCTCTATCTTACCTCTTTTATTTTCTGGGTAATCAAAAGAGGGGAAAGGGATTGGTAGTTATTTAAGTAAATCAGAGGCCTCTGTCTTTGTTTTTGATTCTTGAGGCAAAATATGTTATTAGAAAACTTGATTTGGGGCTTTGGAAAGTCAGCAGCAACATAAATGAATAAAACACCACCCCTGGCCCTATAACAAGTTTTCAATATAGTGAGCCTGGTGATAAGATACATATGCGGTGCTTATAGTACAAAGAACACAAGTATAAACAATGGGATGTGAGCACAGGGGAAAGATATTAATTCTGCAGAAGAGGGGTGGCAGAAGTTTCCTTGAAGAAATGGTATGCATACAGGGCTTGGGGTATGGATGTGACTGTGACAGGCAAAGGAACCAAAAATAAATTCGAGGAGGAACAGCATTTATTTATTCCACAAACATTTGTTCATTGGCCAGAGTAATGCAGGCACTATGCCGGCTACAAGGACAAAAAGCCAAGAGGCGGCCTAGTATACACTATGCTTACAAATGTTGAGTAGGTCACTGCAACTTGTCTGTATGCGTGCGTTGGGGGGGGGGGGGACCGGGGGGGAGGCTGGAAGGCTACCGTCAGATCAGGGAGGGTTTAGAATGCCTTCACTCATTTAGGAGAGAGGGCACAGGTCTGCCCTCAAATCCTGGGTCTGTTTCTAGCTTTCAGACTTTGGGCAAGTTATCTAATTTTTCTGTCCCAAACCTTTTCTGTTTGGTAAAATGGGCATATGAACACCTACTCTGAACCGTTGTGAGAATAGTCATCATGTCTGTAAATCATCTCATAGTGATAGTTTCTGACTTTTAGTGGGCACTTAGTTAATGGCAGGTCTTGCCACTTCTGAAGACTGCAGGGGACCATTGGTGGTCTGGGGAGGAGAGGCAGCCAAATGGATTTGGGTTTGCAAGAGTGTGGAGGCTGTGATTGGGAGAATGGGTAGGGGTGAGGGGGTCAGCAGGGGGAGGGGTTGAGATTGAGCAAGGTTCTGGGAGACCAGGAAGAGGCTGAAGCAGTGATGGGGACCAAAACTAAGACAGCGGGATGGAATGAATAGATACAGTTGCAATTTAGGTGGCAAACTGAGCTTGCTGACGAACTGGATGTAGAAGGTGAGGGAAAGACAGAACTCTGGAATGACGACAGGCTTGCTCTATAGCTGTACTGCAGTTGCACTCACCTGGGCCTGTGATACAGGAGAGGGGGACGGCTGAAGGAGGGGGCTGGAGGGGTTGGCAGTGGTGGGAGGGGGAAGGGAGGAAGAGGCTGAGTTCCCTGGGCAGGGAGGGTGTGTAGACTGGGGGAGCAGAATGTCTTAGGAAGGCTATAGAGTTACAGAAAACAAGAGCACCTCAGGGTGCTGTGAGTGGGGAGACGGGACAAAGCGACTCCACATCCTGAACAAGTCAGTTTTGGAATCTCCAGGGTGGGCCTGGCACTGTGGCTTCCCTTAAGAGGCATTACTGACGGACTTCTTTCTAACTCGCGTCCCATGCAGTTGACTTTCCTTCTCCTTCTAAGGCATGGCCATCCTCAGTGCAGACCTAATCTCCAGGACTCCCCAAAAGGCCAAATACATTGGTTCCGATCCTCCTCCTTAACCTCCTCCAGTGCAGTTTCCCACGGAACCTACTCAGTGTCTTCAGGTCTAATCCTGAATTATTTTCAAGCACAATTGTTTTTAGTCCAAAGTTCACCCTTAAGGTCACTTCCTGACGTTCCAGCCAGATGTGTCAGGTGGTTTCCCAAGGGTGGGAGGACACAATGACAACAGGAAAACAGAATTCCTTGCTTTAGCTCCTCTCTGTGAGAAGATAGGAGCTGCTACCCTTTGGCGTTTAAGAGGTGAAGGATAATCCACCTCTTCATTGTTTCTTTAGAGGTGTTTTCAGAAAACCTACTCCTTGCTCCTCCAAGCCCCCTCCGTTTAGTTGGTGGGGACTGAACATTCTTTAAAGAGTCTTCTCCCTAAAAAATTTTCCTGGACTTTTTACACGTCAGTCACAGAAGGGCCAGTGTTCAAATATTCAAATATCCCTCTCTCAGGGAACATGACTGAAGCTAACAGTTGCCCTCTTCTCTGCTTCCGTAGCACTTCCTACACGTTCTAATTATGCATGTATTTACTCTGGATTGGTGCTTTCTAAACTGCATTGCTTCCCATCTTCATGGTTTTTGCCATATCCACATATCACTTGTACCTTTATTAACTCACTGTTCTTTAAAAAAAAAGCTTTAACATTTTAATATATTAAAATTTTTTCATAGACTTCTGTGAACAAGAACTGGTATCACTTGTAAGCTACGGAGGATGACCATCCGACAACATGACAAAAACATACAGTGTTATGAAATTCAGAGATGGGCAATTGCTTGCCCGAAGCTCTGAGCCTGATGCCTTGTTCTCTCTTCCTGACAGAGGGAGATGAGCAAAACCTGATAGAGGATGTTAAAGACAGACTAGCACCAAACTAAGACTTTCTGATATCACTAAGAGGCTTGGGGAAAGTTGGAAAGGAAGTAACTTTCTCTGTCGACAGTTCTGTGTTGTAAAATTCCAAGTATCTTCACCACCTAAGTCAGTGTGGGTGCCATCAGGGTGCTCATCTCCTTTTAGGAAGCCTAACTCCACTATAGTCAGTCATTTATTTTCTGTATCCCTGCTAGACTGTGAGTTCCTTGGGGGCAAAAGCTTACTCCTGGTGCCTTCAGTACCGTGCACAATGCTTGGACACAGTTGGTAGTTCATAAAGGAACAAAGTGATAGTAAATGAAAACCTTCTTGAGGTGCAGAAGACTTAGGGCAAATTCTTTACTGAGGGGTGGGCAGGGAAGAGATACTGGAAGGCCTTGGAGTCAAGTGAAGACGTGCAAGAAAAGGGAGGCTACAGACATTCAAGATAAACTACATTGATGTAACGGTGTTGCCTGATGACGTCTCTGCTAATGGCGAAGCATAGTGACAAGAGCTTATGGGCCAGAATCACACAATTCTATGGTCAAAACAGACTCTCACTGTTCACCGATTATAGGAACTTTGGCCAGACCATTTTTCTTTGGGGGCCTTAATTACGTCGCTGTAAAGTGGTGAGGGTACCTCACCTACAAAGGCTCTTACCATATTTTAGGATGGAGCGCAGGAAGGACACTGGCAACAAAGAAAGAATTCCTTCCTTCCTCCCTTCCTCCCTTCCTCCCTCCCTCCCTCCCTCCCTCCCTCCCTCCCTCCCTCCCTCCCTTCCTTCCTCCCTCCCTTCCTTCCTTCCTTTTCTACCTGTCAATTCTTTTACTTTCAATACATGTTTGAGATTATTACTGCTGTTCTTGATGTTTTGGTAGTAGAATCCCCAGGACTCAGTCTGGTAATTAGTACATTGTAAGCACTCAACAGACGTCTACTGGTTGAAAGAATTACACTTACCTGTGATCTTTCTATAGGAAACAATTCCTCCTCCAGTCTTCCCTGTCTATGTATACGTCACCACCATCTGCCCAGATGTTTAAGCCAAATGTCTTGATTCCTTCATTTACTGAGCACCTACTAGGGACTATGTACTATGAAAGGTGCTGGGATGGGGAAGGAGGGGGAGTTTGATAAGCTAGACCCAACCACAGCTCTCAAGGATGTTAGAGAAAAAGGAAGCAGGAGATCTTGTCATTTGCTCAACTTTCCACTCATCTTTAGATGTAGCTCATAAGTGGGGCATTTTAAGGGTGTGTTTTTGACAACATCTGGGCAAACATGTAGAAATACTTATAAGGCACCACCATGTGAATTGAGAAAAGGCTATCAGTACTGTGCAGTGGTTCCCTGGGGATAGGATATGCCAATGCCACACTTTGGAATTCTCACCATTTGTGAACATTAGGAAGGAATACTACTTGTTTTGAATCCTACTAGGATTCTCTGCTTCGGTCCAGCCTCTCTCCTGATGAGGTAAATGACCAGGGAGAAGAATGAAAAAGGCACAGGGCAAGTGACTCTTGGTTTAAATCCTTTGGGAAGCCAACTTATAGCTGAGTGAGCTAGCCTAGATCTACTGAGTGTGGGCTGTACTTCGTATACCTATGTCTACGTATTTAGAAAGAATGGTTTCAGAAAAATTCTGCTTAACTGTGAGTCACTAGGTTCCCATGTTGGAGCATGTATGCGTGTGTACGGGGTGTAGAACTTGGTGCACAAAGTGTGTATGTACTTGTAAAAAAGTGTTT
The DNA here is from genome assembly GCF_002837175.3 of Physeter macrocephalus. Lineage (NCBI taxonomy): Eukaryota > Metazoa > Chordata > Mammalia > Artiodactyla > Physeteridae > Physeter > Physeter macrocephalus. The sequence goes on along the minus strand of NC_041221.1, from coordinate 141,421,866 downwards.
GGAGTGTGTGTGTGTAGGAAGGGAAGGGAATTTCACAGTTTTTTAATGCAAGGAGAGTGTATAGGGAGGGGAGAGTGTAATTGTGTGTGAGTGTGTATGTAGTGCAAGGGGCGGGCAGAATGACATCAACAGCCAGCCTCCTAGAGATGCAGACAGTGGTATAAGGTCTGAAGTGCTGTAGCAGGTGATTGTTTTCCTTTTAGACCAGCACACAGGTCTTTGAGGAACCCTTGACTTTCTCCTCCTCCTTGTCTTGTTAAAAAGGGATTAGAGTCCAATTACGTCATTTAATCCCAAGGTAGAGATTCATGTTTAAAAACAAGATTTAGAGCTTAATAAAAATTACATCAGTGCAAGTTGAGGTTTGTCTTTTCAAGCTGTCACCTGCATGGTTCCAAAGAGTGTTTATAGCAGAATACCTGACATGCAATTCTTAATTACTTTGCCTTGCACCTCTGGTCCTTCATCTTTTAAAGCATCCTTCAACCTAAATAGCCTCATGCTGTTAGAAGTAGTTCTGCTTCTGGATTGCCAGGACTGCCCCTTGGCTTATCTCCCTTCAGTTGGCAACTCGGTGGCCAGGCTTAATAATAACAGTAGTTGTATTAATAACAATAGTATTAAGAGCTAATGCTTATTGGGTACTCATTATGTGCCAGGCATTGTGCTAAGCACTTTACATACATCATCTTATTAAATGTTCCATATGAAAACCACCAGGGCTGGCTTCAAGGGTGTGTGACATGTATAGTCACACAGGGCTCTGTGCTCAGAAGGGCCCTTCACTTGGTCTCTGCTGTTACCATCTTGAAATTCTTACTCATTTTTGACCTGCATTTTCATTTTTCACTGGGCCTTACAAAGCATATAGCTAGTCCTGAAAACACCCAATAACCCAGAGTTTCTTTTTCTTTCTTTTTCTTCCCTTCCACGTGACGCCTGATACATTACTGGAGGATGGAACAGTGAATGTTAAACTGTGATCTCAGAAAACAGATGTCATTATCTCCTTGGAGGGAAGTTCTCTAAGGGATAGGAACCATGCCATGGCTCTTAGCAAGAGAAAGCAAACCCCCCTCCTCTAAACCTCAGTTTTCTCATCTGTAAAATGGGGGTAACAACAATATTAATAATACCTAGCTCACAGACTGTTTCAAGGATGAAATGAGATCATGTATAGACAGCTCTGACACATAATGACATTAATTGTTATTAATGCATTATGGGGGCTTAGCAGGTACTAAAGATCCAATATTGCTTGTGACACGGTGTGGGTCATTTGCCCAACTCCAAGGTACCCTTATCCCAGGGGTTTGTTCCCTACCTGCCCCACAGGGCTGGGAGGAGCATCCGCTTTCTCCACGTGCTGGGTGATCACAGAGGGGTTGCTGGAGCTGATGAGCACTGGGGTGCTGATCTCCACCATATGGCGCCCCGAGGGAGAGTGTACCATCCTGTTGAGGGTGTTCAAGGCTGTCATGATGGAGAACTGCCCAGGCCCCTTCCTCCTGGACCCCGGGCCCCTTCGGATTGTGGGTGTGTTGGTCGCCTTGCCTCTGGCGGATGGCACCAGGGACATGCCTTTTGTGCGGGATGACTGACGGCCTTTGTTCTTCTCTAGGAGGTGTCTTGCTGTGAGGTTTGGCTGAAAAGACAAAAGGTCTGATGAGAATTTAGTCATCCTGATCTCTGTGAGCGGCTGTGTCTTACCCAGGCTAGTCTGAAGTCGGCTCAGATGCCACCGCCTCAGTTGTCGTTCCTTGGTCAGCTTCCATCTGTTATCAATATATCCCAGTTCCTTTACTATATCAATCAATTCTCACAACTGTCCTGCAACGTAGGTATGTCTCTTATTGAGGTCTGAAGAATTTAAAACAAGCCATGATACTCTGCTTTGATTTTCCCGTCTCTCTCAGCATCATCCCAGCCTCCTTTACCTGGGGGACCCTTCCCTCTTCCTCTAGCCACCCCTGAATCCCCCCCCTCCACCCTTGACTTGGCTGTTTGCCCTTCTCCGTGTTCCTGCAGCCCCCATGCTTTCCCACTCCACAGGGTAATCATTTATCTTCCTTTCCTCTGCTGGACTGTTAGCTGCCTGAGGGCAGAGACCTTATACACATGTTCTCTGCTGTATCCCAGAGTGGGTGCTCAGTGAGTGTTTGTGCAATAATCAGTGGATGAAGTTGCTCAAGTTCATACGTTTGATAAGTGTTCAACCAGAATGTAAATCCATTCAGGACCCTGGATCACCTAAGGCTAAGACCACCTTTTACTACTTCCTTTAAATACTTTTACCTCATCACCATTCTCTCTTGTTCTGTACCTCTTATCGTCAGTGGTGTGCTGGTACATCAGAAAAACAAACAAAACAAACAAACAAATGACCCGCCTCACCCCGATCTGTAGAGTTTACCAATCTCTGTGGTGTAAAGATCTACCAATGGTTTAACAACTGGCTAGCAAGATTCCTGAAAACCTAACACCCAGCCCTTGCCATCTAGCTCCAGCCACCTCTAGCACCACCACTGACTGTATTGTATTTTGAGTACCCTGCCCACCAAGGGCCTCGTGAGTTCATGTCCTTCAGAAATCGGAAATATGCTGACAAAGGGGATTGTGTGAATAAACTTTCCAGGACAGTTACTTAAATTTCCATCATGATGATTGTCACCAGTTGCCCTCTAAAAGCACGTGTCTCATTCTAATTTAGAGAGTCACCTATAGAGGTAAAAGGGAGATTGCTCCTTTAAGAACTTTTTCTTCATTTAAGAACTTTTAAATAACAATGTGAGGATGATTAAGATGATTAATGTAGTTGAGATAGAAAATTTTAAAAAGATGTAGTTCCTGCTGCCAGGAGCTTGTAATATTGTGAAAAGAAACCATCAAGTAGGGGAAGGGGCATTATTATGCCCACGTTAAAGAGAGCTGAAGGGGTGACATAAATGGCAGAGCCAGCAGGTAAACAACCAAACAAGAAAAGACCAGGCGGTAATAAATGCTCTCATGTGTCAGAGGGTGACTGAGGGAGGTGGCTACTTTAGATGGGTGGGGGGCTGTCAAGGAAGACCTGCTGAGAAGGTGACATTCAAGCTGAGACACAGATGCCAAGAAGGAACCAGCCATGCGAAGACAGGCATGAGAATATGCCAGGAGAGGGACTGCAAGCTAGTGGAAAGATCCCGAAGAGGGAGAAAGCTCAGCCTGTTTGAGAAAAAGATGGGAAAGAACCAGAAAGAAGGAGACCAGAGTGAGTGAGGAGCAGGTGGTAAAGAGGAGACCATGGAGACAGGCAGGAGCTGGATCGCATAAGGCTGGGAGGCTCTGAGTTTATTGAGTGTAATAGGAAGCCTTTGGCAGGATTTAGGTGGAAGGGTGACATGATCTGATGTATGCTTTTATTTAGAAGCTCATGCTACGGTTTGGCAGTTTCCTACTTAGCGTCTGACCCAGCAAGCCCACTGCTAGGTAATTACCCAAGAGAAATGAAAACTCAGGCTCACTCAAAAATTGGTATGCGCATGTTTACAGCTGCTTAGTGATAGCTGCCAGACAAGTGGAAACAATCACAATGTCTTTCAATCGGCGTATGGATGACAGACTCCGGCACATCCGCATCGTGGACTATGACTCAACCAAAAAAAAAGGCACGAGCTACCAATACACCCGACAACATGGATGAACCTCAAAGGCATTATGCTAAGTGAAGGGAGCCAGACTCCAAAGGCTACATTCTATATGATTCCATTTCTGTGACATTCTGGAAAAGGAAAACTGCAGGAGCAGAAAACAGATCAGTGGGTGCCAGGGGTTGCGGTCAGGGAAGGAGCAGACTTCCAAGAGGCAGCCTGCCCTCGTATTTTTTGGCAGGTGTTGGAACTATTTTATATCTTGATGGTAGTGTGGTTATACTGGATGCATTTATCAGAATGCAGAGACACCAAAAAGAGCAAATTTTACTGTATGTAAATAAAAATAAATACATAAAAACCTCACTCTGGATGCTATTCAGAAGTGCCAGACCGGAAGGAGGGAGATCAACTGGGAAGTTACTGAGATTATTTAGGGCGCTTCTGATGGAAGGCTGGACCATGTCTCATGTTCCCCCAGAGCACCCATCCCGCCATTGTTCACCCAGTAAGACGATAATACACGCTCTCTGAGTTGAATGAGTAAAGTTCTTTCTGGTCATTCATAGCCACGATGAAATAAGTTACTTTTTTTCTGACTTCACCTAATTGTTCTGCCCCCAGGTGAGCGATACCACGAGTGTTTCCATCAGCAACACAGACAAAGAGCCCCCGTGTGACTCTAGGTCTTCCCTGTCCTCTGCCAGGGTGATTAATAGCTCAGCCGGGGAAGGACTGCAGAGCTCTTCAATTTGCACCCACTCATTTGAAACAATATCCTTGAGGTTCACTGGGCTGAGCGAGGTTCACTGGGCTGAGCGAGGTTCATATAACCCAGGCAGGCCCCGCTGGAGAAGTCCTGACAAGAACGGGCATAAGCTCCGCGTTTGTTTTACCACCTTTTACCCAGATGCAATTCAATAAGTCAAACGATACATTAACAAGAAAAATCCTGTTTATGCCAAAAAGCCCACCTCAGTCTCAGAAGAAAGCTCTCCTTCCTTCCAATTGCTTTGCATGGCGCTGGTAGTTCAAAACTTATTTAAAGGGTTCTCAGCAAGTGCTGGTCTTAATGAAATGACTGGAGTCAAATTTTAAGTACTGCTTTAAAAAGCTCAATTTAGATTTCAAGTAATTTTTGAAAACCAGGTTCCCAGATTAGAGCAACCACTTGATTATCTTTTCCCCTCCTAGCAATTAGGAGAACAGGACCCTAGTTTGATGATGATTGTGAGGGTTCTTGTAATCACTAATTTTAGAGGTGGAGTAGTGGGGAAAGTATCCAAATGAATAATCATTAAATGTAGAAGTTTTGGGAAAAAAAGGATATCAGAAATAGGTAATGAAATCAGTGATGCCTTTTTTCCCCAGACCTGTGAAGAAGCTTCTTGAAATAATACAGGGGACCATGCAAGCTCTAATCTGCAAAAATTTAAGGCACCTCCTATGTATCCAACTAGGATTAGTTGTAGCTCATCTCTGTCCTTGGAGACTTAACGGTTATCTCCCAAACATCGTAATGGTTCCTCTTCAGCATATGTTGCTTGATCCAGCAAATGGCTCTACCACTGACCTAGACACACAAATCCGAAAGTGGGGCGTGATCCTTGACCACTTCCTCACCCCTATTCCCCGGTCCTGTGGAGCCACCTCCTAAAAGGTCCTGGAATCTGTCCAGTTGTTTCCAATCTACTAGTCAAAGCTACAGTCATTTTCTAACTGAGCCATGTAGTAGCCTCCTAATTGATCTTTCTGCTTTTTTTAATCCCTCCTCCTCAAATTATTCTTCCCACTGCATCCAGAGCAATCTTTAAGAAACCCAAATCTGATGGAGTCACTGCCTTACTTTAAATTTTTCAGTGGTGTCTTCTGACTTCTGGGTCAAGTCCAAACTTCTTATTATATGGCAGAGGTGATGATGCTCAGCAAATATTCCAAGTAGTCGTCTATACTTCTCAGCTGATTTCAAGCCAGGTGGGACTGTGTGACTGGTTCAGGCCAATGGACTCTGAGTGGGAGTGACAAATGTCACAGAGCTGAGGCCTTTGCTGATACACAAATCACTCTTCTTTACTCTTCCCTGCCATGAAACCTAGGAAGTCCATGTGTTCCAGATGGCGTGGCTACAAGATGGCTCAGCCTCATCAGTCTGGGTTCCTCAGTGACTGTGTGAGCACAGCCTCTCACCATTCTGTGCTGAACATGTAATATGGATTCGAAATAACTTTTTCTTTGTGAAGCCACTGAGATACAGGGGCTTTTTATTACCATAGCATAACATAGCTCATCCTGACTAATGCAGGAAGGTTTACAAAGTCTCCTGTGGTCTGTGTCCCATTTGCTTCCCTGGCTTCATTCTTTTTTTTTTTTTTTTTTTTTTGGTCTCTCTCTTACTCTCTAAGCTCCAGCTCTAGTATTCTTTGGTCCTCTGGAGGCACCACACTTCCTCATCCTGCAGGACTTTTGCACATGTTACCTCCATTCCCTAAAACACTCTTCCCTCCATGCTTGCTCCTCATCATTTGTCAGATCTTGGCTTACAAGGCTTTGCCAACACCCTACCCAGGTAAGTTGAACATCATACTCTCCTCCCCCCAATAGTTCCCTCTCCTTCACTCTTTGCATCATTCATCACACTTATAATTACTTATTCATGTCTGAACCTACAATCCTTGAAAGTAGGGACTCATATCTGTCTTGTATCACTGGAACTTAGCACAGGACCCGACATGGCAGGCACTCAATGAAAAATAAGTTGAATGATTGAATATAAATTTAGGAGAGGGTCACGTTGAAAGGTTTGTTCTCCGAATTTTTTTCCTGGTTAGTCGAACCACCTCCCAAATATTTTTTTCATTCATTCACTTCTGAAGCTAATTTTTTTTTAAACATCTTTATTAGAGTATAATTGCTTTACAGTGGTGTGTTAGTTTCTGCTTTACAACAAAGTGAATCAGTTATACATATACATATA
>NC_041221.1:141413674-141414412 GCF_002837175.3 Physeter macrocephalus | reverse complement strand
TGATACCTCATTGTAGTTTTGATTTGCATTTCTCTAATGATTAGTGATGTTGAGCATTCTTTCATGTGTTTGTTGGCAATCTGTATATCTTCTTTGGAGAAATGTCTGTTTAGGTCTTCTGCCCATTTTTGGATTGGGTTGCTTGTTTTATTGTTATTGAGCTGATGAGTTGCTTGTAAATTTTGGAGATTAATCCTTTGTTAGTTTCTTCATTTGCAACTATTTTCTCCCATTCTGAGGGTTGTCTTTTGGTCTTGTTTATGGTTTCCTTTGCTGTGCAAAAGCTTTTACGTTTCATTAGGTCCCATTTGTTTATTTTTGTTTTTATTTCCATTTCTCTAGGAGGTGGGTCAAAAAGGATCTTGCTGTGATTTATGTCATAGAGTGTTCTACCTATGTTTTCCTCTAAGAGTTTGATAGCGTCTGGCCTTACATTTAGGTCTTTAACCCATTTTTAGTTTACTTTTGTGTATGGTGTTAGGGAGTGTTCTAATTTCCTACTTTTAAGTGTAGCTGTCCAGTTTTCCCAGCACCACTTATTGAAGAGGCTGTCTTTTCTCCACTGTATATTCTTACCTCCTTTATCAAAGATAAGGTGACCATATGTGTGGGGGTTTATCTCTGGTCTTTCTATCCTGTTCCATTGATCTATATTTCTGTTTTTGTGCCAGTACCATACTGTCTTGATTATTGTAACTTTGTAGTATAGTCTGAAGTCAGGGAGCCTGATTCCTCCAG
>NC_041221.1:141396377-141412025 GCF_002837175.3 Physeter macrocephalus | reverse complement strand
TGGATATGATTTCAATTTTCTTAAATTTACCAAGGCTAGATTTGTGACCCAAGATATGATCTATCCTGGAGAATGCTCCATGAGCACTTGAGAAAAATGTGTATTCTGTTGTTTTTGGATGGAATGTCCTTTAAATATCAATTAAGTCCATCTTGTTTAATGTGTCATTTAAAACTTGTGCTTCCTTATTTATTTTCATTTTGGACGATTTGTCCATTGGTGAAAGTGGGATCTTAAAGTCCCTTACTATGATTGTGTTACTGTCAATTTCCCCTTTTATGGCTGTTAGTATTTGCCTTATGTATTGAGGTGCTCCTATGTTGGGTGCATAAATATTTACAATTGTTTTATCTTCTCTATGGATTGATCCCTTGATTATGTAGTGTCCTTCTTTGTCTCTTGTAATAGTTTTTACTTTAAAGTCTATTTTGTCTGATATGAGAATTGCTACTCCAGCTTTCTTCTGATTTCCATTTGCATGGAATATCTTTTTCCATCCCCTCACTTTCAGTCTGTATGTGTCCCTAGGTCTGAAGTGGGTCTCTTGTAGACAGCATATATATGGGTCTTGTTTTTGTATCCATTCAGCCAGTCTGTGTCTTTTGGTGGGAGCATTTAATCCATTTACATTTAAGGTAATTATCGATATGTATGGTCCTATTACCATTTACTGAATTGTTTCGGGTTGTTCTTGTAGGTCTTTTCCTTCTCTTGTGTTTCTTGCCTAGAGAAGTTCCTTTAGCATTTGTTGTAAAGCTGGTTTGGTGGTGCTGAACTCTCTCAGCTTTTGCTTGTCTGTAAAGGTTTTAATTTCTCCATCAAATCTGAATGAGATCCTTGCCGGGTAGAGTAATCTTGGTTGTAGGTTTTTTTCCTTCATCACTTTAAATATGTCCTGCAACTCCCTTCTGGCCTGTAGCATTTCTGCTGAAAGATCAGATGTTAACCTTATGGGGATTCCTTTGTGTGTTATTTGTTGTTTTTCCCTTGCTGCTTTTAATATGTTTTCTTTGTATTTAATTTTTGACAGTTTGATTATTATGTGTCTTGGCGTGTTTATCCTTGGGTTTATCCTGTATGGGACTCTCTGTGCTTCCTGGACTTGATTGACTATTTCCTTTCCTATATTAGGGAAGTTTTCAACTATAATCTCTTCAAATATTTTCTCAGTCCCTTTCTTTTTCTCTTCTTCTTCTGGGACCCCTATAATTCGAATGTTGGTGCATTTAATGTTGTCCCAGAGGTCTCTGAGACTGTCCTCAGTTCTTTTCATTCTTTTTTCTTTATTCTGCTCTGCAGTAGTTATTTCCACTATTTTATCTTCCAGGTCACTTATCCGTCCTTCTGCCTTCTGAATTATTTTTCAGGTAGACTGCCTATTTCCTCTTCATTTGTTAGGTCTGGTGGGTTTTTACCTGGCTCCTTCATCTGCTGTGTGTTTTTCTGTCTTTTCATTTTGCTTATCTTACTGTGTTTGGGGTCTCCTTTTTACAGGCTGCAGGTTCGTACTTCCCGTTGTTTTTGGTGTCTGTCCCCAGTGGCTAAGGTTGGTTCAGTGGGTTGAGTAGGTTTCCTGGTTGAGGGGACTAGTGCCTGTGTTCTGGTGGATGAGGCTGGATCTTGTTTTTCTGGTGGGCAGGTCCACATCTGGTGGTGTGTTTTGGGGTGTCTGTAGCCTTATTATGATTTTAGGCAGCCTCTCTGCTAATGGATGGGCCTGTGTTCCTATCTTGCTATTTGTTTGGCATAGGGTGTCCAGCACTGTAGCTTGCTGGTCGTTGAGTGAAGTTGGGTCTTGGTGTTGAGATGGAGATCTTTGGGAGATTTTCGCCATTTGATATTACATGGAGCTGGGAGGCCTCTTGTGGACCAGTGTCCTGAAATTGGTTCTCCCACCTCAGAGGCACAGCCCTGATGCTTGGCTGGAGCACCAACAGCCTTTAATCCACATGGCAGTTTTGCGATTCAATGAAGTGTCTTCTCTGGATCTGATTCCTTGCCAGGTTTGTCTTGGGCAGCCGAAAGACAGTATCTCCGAACCTTTTACCAAACCAGGTTGCTCTTGCCTGACATCCTCTAAGCCAAAACGCTGAGATGTAGAGGTCTACAGCAAAGAGAGGGTTTATTTGCAAGACAGGCAGGGAATGAAATGGGAGAATGAATCTCGAATCCGCCTCCCTGAAGGCAAGGTATTTGTGTCTTAAAGAATGAAAAAGCAGCGAGGTGGGAGGATCTCAGGAAATGTGATTGGGAAAAGGAGCCAAAGACAATTTTTTTAATGAAGTGCATGCTCTGTGTTGGGCTAGCCTGTGAAGTACAAGCCACACACCCATCAGGTGTTCTGAGAAGAAAGAGACAACTGAGTATTCAACTAGTTGCTGGAATTTTATGGAAAAATATTTCTAGCTGAGCCTCATAAAATGAGTGAAGTTGAACACGTAGAGAGAATTGGGTGGGTGTACCTGGAAGGGGCTTCAACAAGAGAAAAAGCACGATCATTTAGTGGAGAGAGTAGGAGGACCAGCCTCTATGGACCATTCCTCTTCCCCTCCCTTCCGTCTTTCATTCCTTCCATACAGATTGAGATGAGAGGGTGAGGGAACTTTGACAACTGGGCAGTGTTCTGGGCACACCATTCACTTCAGAACCCGCTTCGGCTCTTACGAATGGTAGAACTGTTCCCTTCTTCCCAACTCTGCCTCTGTTCTGTTTCATCCCACCCTCCTAGAGGGCAGGGAGCATACCTTCTACTTCTTTTATAGCTCAGCACTGCTCGCTTTTAATGCTTTATGCCTGGTAAGCACCCAATAAGTGCAGTTAAACAATGAAACCTCTCTTTTAAATTTGTAATGACCTGCTTCAAGCTGGGGTGAGACTGATGGCTAGAGAGGTTAGTGGCTATACGTTATATTACTATACTGGAGAAATAGGTAGATAGCCTAGCATGTGTTCTTTCTATTGTTTTCAAAGTTGATTTAAAAAAACAATAGAAGTAATATGTGCTCATTTCTGAAGATTTACAAAATACAAGTCAGCAGAAGAACATGAAAATTATCTAGAATCTCACCATCTGGTGATCACGACTGTTAATATCTTGGTACAAAGTCTTCTAGACATTTATCCATTTATATATACACATATGTATTTACAAAGCTAGTTTCAAGCAGTTAATTTTTTTTCTAATTGTGGTAAAAAACACATAACAAAATTTACTATAATAGCCATCTTTAAGTATACAGTTCAGTGGTGTTAATTTTATCCACATTGTAATAGAACTCCAGAACTTCATCTTCTAAATCTGAAACTTTATACTCATTAAACTTTATTTTACTTAACAATAAATCACAAACATATTTCCATAATACCAGATACTCCATGATATTGAGTGTTCTCCTTTAACATTATTTTTAATGGGTATATATTTTTCCATCACCATAATTTTAAAAAACTAAATCCTTATTGTTGAGTTTTAGATTATTTCTGGTTTTTCACCACTATGCACAATGCTACAATGAACATTTTGCATATTTTGTACACATATCTTTGCACACTTGTTTTAGTATTTCCTTATAATGAACTCTCAGGTGTGGAATTAATGACTCAAAGGAGATGTACATTTTCAACATCCTTGATAGGAGTTTGAGTCTGGAAACGAGAGATGGCACCAATTTGTACTCCTGTCAGCAGAATGAAAAGGCCCATTTTCCCACACTCTTGCCAGAAATGGGTATTATCATCTAGCATCTTTTCTTTCAAGACTTTAGTTAGTTCTGAAATAAGCCTCATATCAAATAGGAATTACTCACTGTAGCACATGTATAATTATGAGAAAGCTCGAATCAGATGTAGACTCGATAGTCACGTACCTCTACAAACAAGATTGGGAAGATGCCGACTTTATCTCCTAACTTGCCTTCTGCCCAGTTCTCATCCACTCGGCTGATCACAGTGATGATATCATCCTGAAAGAGAGAAAGTCTCCTGGTTAGCATTTACTGTAAGTTTTCAGGTGCTGAAAGCCTTCAGTGGAGATCAGCTTGGAGTCTCAGGTGGTGTAAGGTGCAAGGAATGTAACTCTTTCACAGTTTATTTACAAAATCTTCCACTAAAATAATCTTTCTCCATAAAGGGCAGTATTTGGGTCACCAAGACCAAAAGAGGAGTAGAAATAATTTGGAGCATCAAATAAATCCAATAGGAAAACTTGGAAATGTCTCTAATTTTCCATCACCAGCAGAATCTGGGCTTTTCATTTAAATTAATCTGATGGAGAAACCAAGATGGAAGAGGTAGGGAGATAGACTTTTGGCTTAGCAAAAGGAAGAATGAATTGCATTCTGATTTTGAACACTTTTCAGTGTTCAAAAAAATTTTAAATAAATTTATTTATTTATTTGGCTGCGTGGGGTTTTTGTTGCTGCATGTGGGCTTTCTCTAGTTGCTGTGAGCGGGGGCTACTCTTTGTTGCAGTGCGCAGGCTTCTCAGGGCTTCTCATTGCAGTGGCTTCTTTTGTTGCAGAGCATGGGCTCTAGGTGCGTGGGCTTCAGTAGTTGTGGCTCGGGGGCTCTAGAACGCAGGCTCAGTAGTTGTGGTGCACAGGCTTAGATGCTCCACGGCATGTGGGATCTTCCTGGACCAGGGCTCGACCTGTGTCCCCTGCAATGGCAGGCGGACTCTTAACCACTGCGCCACCCGGCAAGTCCCCCTATTTAATTTTTAATGTATCAAACATAAAGTGGCTTTTTATTTGAATGTTTCTTATTACCAAAGGTTATATGGAGATTTGTAGAAACATTTGGAAACACAGATAAGCAAAACAAAGAAAGAATTCTATCACAATATAGATACAACCACTGTTAACATCTTGGTTGACACATTTTTTCCCAGATTCTTTTCTATGAGGATAAAATATATGTACATAGAGACATACTGATTTTTAAAAACTTTTCAGAAAATGTACATAGGCATACAGTAAAGCACAAACATTTTAGATGTAAAGCTTGATGAATTTTTTAAATTGAATATATCCACAAAACCCCAACCCAGAGTAAGAGATATAAAATACTTCCAGCACCAAGATGGCTCTTTAGTACTCTTTCCTGTCACATAGCAAGAGGTAACCACTACTCTGACTCCTAGCAAAATACATTCATTTGGCTTATTTTGTATTTCTTACAAATGAAGTCATATAGGATACATTGAATTTTCACTTAATATCACATCAGGAATACCTTTCCATGTCCGTACCTGTTATCAATCTAAATCTGAATATTCATCCACTGATCTCTCTGATCTTCTGATCTATGCCCCTTAGTAATACAGACGAATCCAAATCTAAATCCATTACTGCATTATTACCCTTTCTTAGATTTCTCTGTCCTTATTACAACCTGTAATTACATATTTATAGGTTATGATTTCTTTAATGCCTGTCCACCCCATCAGACCATAAACTTCATGTGTGCAGGGCCTCATGTGTGTATCTGTTTTGTTCATTTTTGTCCCTAGGACCTTAAATAGCTCCCCTAGAGCAGTCAACCAATCATTCCTTTTAAAAATTTTTTTAATTGAGGTATAGTTGATGTACAATATTATATAAGTTTCAGGTGTACAACATAGTGATTCACAGTTTTTAAACATCAATATTTCTTGAATGCATGCATGTATGAATGAATAAATGCATGTGTGAATAAACTGGAAAATTTACTGAGATAGAAAATACTAGGAATAAAAGCTTCTGGAGAGAAGATTTTGAGTTTTTTTGGACATGCTGAGTTTAGAAAGGCCATGAGATATCCTAGTGTAGTCTTGGCCTTCAATAGCCTTCCAAAAGGGATCAAATCCTCTCTTCTGGGTCCTCTGTCCTAATTTCCCATTTATGTGTCTGTTCCTTCCACTAGACTGCTGGCTCCGTGAAGACAGGGACAATGACTCATCACTTTATCTCCAGTGGACAGCTTGGCACATGGATGGATTCAATGAATGAACAAGCAGGTGGGTAAGTGTCCCAGTTTGCAAATTCCCAGAAAAGGGCAAAAAAGCAGGTACTGCTTCCTACCTATGTCTTCCTCCAGCTGTGTCCCTAGAGCTTAGTGTCTAATGCCTGGCACAAATAAATACTCAATAAACGCTTGTGGAATTGAACTGCCCTTCACCAGCTGTAGTCACAGTATAAACTTTACACGTCAGCTACAGAATGACATTCCTTAGGGGACTCACTCTGAGGTGCTAAGACATAACAAAGATCAGTATTTCAAAATATGGAGGACAGTGGGGTTATATAGTTTGAGTGAATCTTAAGTAAATCTCATTTCCAGTAGTGATGGAATAAAAATGTTTTACAAAACAAAAGACCTTTCCTGAGCTACTGTAGCAGTGCCACTTGTACTTGTATTTGATCTACTTATCATAAGTAGTAAAGAATGAAAATCACCCCAACTTTGGTTTCTAAGAGTGAATTCAAATGTTTACGGAATAATAAGTACTGAATACGATGACTTAAAGTACAGTCGACCCTCCACATCCGCGGCTTCTGCATCTTCAGGAATCAATGTGTCCTAGAACTAATCCCCCTCAGATACCGAGGGATGGTTGTAGTCTAGACTTTAGTAGACTTGTCCTTACTTGCAAATGCTGAAGAATCATCCAAAAAAAAAAAAAGAAAGGGAAAAAACCTTAGGGTAACTAATGTGTTTGGAAAATATATCTTGTAAGAGGTGATTTATGTGTAAAGATATTATTATGTTATTGTGTTGTTTGGAGTGTTTTGAATGCAATGTTTACAAACAAAATAGTGTGTTGTAAACGAGTAGTACTAGGTGATAAGAACTTGGTCAGTGAGAACACCCCTGCAGATCACAATGAAGAGGTAAGATCTGTAGTTCTACACAGCATGCTGTTAAACTGTGTCTGTAATCTTCTGTCCAAGTGTCTGTTTCTCTCACTACTCTGCCTGAGGGTAGGTGCTGTGACTTGTTCATGCTGTCTCCCCAGTGTCTGCAAAGAACAGGTGCTCAAAAGTGATTGTAGAATGAATGAATGAGTGTACAGATACTTAGTTTTACAGTTGCAATAGAAAAGGTTTGAGGATTCCCATCAAACTCCTATTAGATTTCTCTGGCAACTTTACTACCATATGTTTGAATTATACATACACATTACATATATAGGCACACATTTCTACATTTATGGATAAAATATAATTTAAAACAATCAACAAATATTAATCAAACAACTTGAGGTTCTGCTAGTCTTTATGTGGTCACTGATGACTTTGGTAGCTGCCCAGAATCTTACCTTGAGGAAGGTCAGGCAGTCCTTGTTCTCACTCTTTTCCTTGTTGCGCAGGTCAAAGTTGTAGAGGGCCCGGCAGAGTGGGGGTGGCTGGGGAAGCTGCTTGAGGACCTCTACGGAGCTGGCTGGGAAGACCCCACTGACTCCATTGATTTCCCCCTGGTACCAGTTCTCATCCAACTGTCTCCGGAGGAGGATGACATCTCCCTTATTAAACCTCAGGTCACCGGGATTCTGCCCTCGGTAGTTGCACAAGGCCTTTGCTCGCGGCACCTGCAGTGTCACAGATCAATAAAACATGTATGGCTTAGAGGCTGGAGGGACACAAGGGATCATATTAATAACTAAATACAGGGCACTTCCTATGTACTAAGTGCCGTATGTGGGTCATCTTGTTTAACCTTTGAGATAGACACTATTATTCCCCTTTCTAAGATGAGGTGACTGAGGCACAGAGTGGTTTAAGAAGTTGCCTAAGGTGACACAGCTGGGAAATGGCAGCTATGGGGTTGGAACTCTGACAATCTGATTTTAGAGACCTGTTCTTTTTTAAAAAAATACATTTATTTATTTTTGGCTGTGTTGGGTTTTCACTGCTGCACGTGGGCTTTCTCCAGTTGTGGCGAACAGGGGCTACTCTTCCTTGCGGTGAGCCAGCTTCTCATTGCAGTGGCTTCTCTTGCTGTGGAGCACGGGCTCTTGGCGCGGGCTTCAGTAGTTGTGGCACATGGGCTCAGTAGTTGTGGCTCGTGGGCATAGTTGCTCCGCGGCATGTGGGATCTTCCCGGACCAGGGCTTAAACTCGTGTCCCCTGAATTGGCAGGCGGATTCTTAACGACTGTGCCACGAGGGAAGCCCAGAGATCCTGTTCTTAATCACTATGCAGGGAACAGGATTTTGGACTTGACTCCACAACTATGTGAACTTGAGTGAGTCTGTGACTCTTTCTGGGATCTGAATACTGATTTTGAATTCTGGCTCCACCTTTTTGCTCTTGTGTGACTGTGGTCAAGCTATTTCATCTTTCTTAAACCGCATTCATTTATAAAATGGGGTAATAATAGAATGTCTACCTCATTAGAGTTGCTGTGAGGACTAAAAAATATTGATAATGCATTCTGTGTATTGCTTGGTACATAGTATGTGCTCAATAAATGACACCTCTTAGAATTAACACCTGTAATGTAGGGCTCAGTGTTGACAGCAAGAAAATTGAGGTGAAAACCCACTGAAAATAGAAAGTGCTATGTGAGAGTGATGCATTATAATTTGTCCTCAGCCTGTCTAGAAAGTGTAAACCTCATGTGTGTTTGGATCTTTAGGAAGCACAACCGAGACGAGTTAACAGTCAGAAATCAATCATCACCTAAAAAAAAAATCAGCTAAAGAATTGTCATTTGTCAAATCAATTATCAGTCTAAATAATTATTTCAGTCAAATGCATTTCTTTTCCTGATTGAAACTGGTTTCTCCACAGAGAAATGGCCTCACTTTGGTCTTGTTTGAGGTCAGTTTGGCAAATGGAAAGTTCTAGTAACTTAGGTTTTATAGAAAGCCCTTCAGTGTCACCTGTGCTTGTATTGTATTTTGTGCTTTCCTCGGCCATTGGGTGGAGTATTCCCCTCTGCTGGGGACAGTCTTGCTGGGACCTTCAAGGACCTTCAGAGTCTGCAGTGTTCATTTGAAAAGGAATTTCAAGCAGCCTCAGGGTCGAGACAAGACCTGAACAGCATCATATTGCTGATGGGACAGCAGCAGAGCAATGGTTTTCTGCTGGTCCCTGCGGAGTTAGAAAACCACAGGAATACAGCTCATCCTTGGGAAACTGGTGGACAAATGAGCAAAGATGTATGTGCTAGGAGGTTTAACACACTGTTGTAGATAAATGGAACCAGTTGAATAAATTATGATACATCCATACAATAAAAAACCCTACAGTCATTAAAACTGATGGTGTTGATCTATAATTAATAACACTGAGAGTTACTCATAATATACTGTTAAGTATAATAGAAGAGATTAAAAACAGTTATATAGATTAGGCTCTCTTTGTAAATATACATATATGTTTTTTACCTGGGGAAAATGCTAGATGGCTATATACTAACATTTTAAGAGTGGTTATTTTTAAGTGATGAGATTTTTGAATATTTTAAAAAAAGGTTTCCCTAAGTGCTTTGCAGTGTTTTCTAACTTTTCTACAATGAAAAAATTGTACTGTCTATTACAATTGGATAGCAAAAAGAAAATGAATGAAGCTGGGGGATAAGAAGTGAAAGGTATGGGAGGAATTTAGGAAGAAAATAAGCCTAGCTGAGTGGGATCAACAAACCACGAAACTACCTTTTGGAGAAGCTTCTCCCTTACCTGAGAAGTAAGCAGATAGAAGCAGATCGAGAACAGAGGATTTCTGGGGAATGATCTGAATCTGTTAGACTCCCAGGGTTAGACATATCAGGGCATAATAATTGTCCCTAAGCCTTTTCCCAATTTTACATTGTGATATAAATCACATTTTCATGGGTATATGAGCACCTGGCACACACTGGTCACATTTGCCAGGCTCACTGGCAGCTACATCTGGCCAGTGGGATATAAGCAAATTTTAGGAAGTGTCCTTGCTGAGAGAGACTGACTTTCTTTTTCTTTCCTCCATTTTGCTATGTGGGATGCAGAGCTGGCGCTCTAGATGCCATCTTGAACAATGAGGATAAGGGTCACACCTAAAAAGGGGAGAAAGTAGTCTGGGTTGCAGAGCTGCCAGGCAAGTCCTGGACTACTTTACTTCCAGACTTGTGTCTGAAATCTAAATAAACTTCCATCTTGCCTAATACACTGTTATTTTGGATTCATAAAAGGAAAAGAAAGAAAAGGAAGGAAGAAGGAAAAAATTAGGAAAAAAGGAATTGAAGCTCCTTTGACTTTGCATAATAATGATAATATCAATAGCTCATATTTATTGAGTGCTTCCTCCTATGTACCAGATACTGTGCTAAGCGCTCCACAGTATATTTTATTTAATTCTCACAACAACCTGTGATTAGAAAACTGGGGATCAGAGAGGTTAAAAATTTGCCCAAGTTCATGAAGCTAGAAAGTGGTAGATTTTAGAATTTGAGCTCAAGTATGTCTATTCTCAAGCCCAAGCTCTTAACCACTCAACCAGTGTTTCTCAAAATGAAGTCTGTGGTTTTCCTAGATCAGAATCTTGGGAAATGTAAAAAATGCAGACTCTTGGACCCCATCCCTGACCAATTTGACCAGAATCTCTTAGAGGGCAGTTTAAGTAGCTGCATTTTTATCAGGCTCTCCCATCCATCCAAGTTTGATGCCACTGGTCTGAGTTATGTCTTATTCTAACTAAAATGGAGATTTGATGTAGTTTTGTAAATGGCTGAGCTGCTTTTTTCCTTTCCTTTCTGGAAGACATTCCCATACAAGGTGGCTTATGTATTTTAATGACTATTGAGCAAGTATATTAGACTAAAACTGCACAAAATGCTTAAATCTCTTTGAAGAGGCATAAACTTTGAAACCCTGAGATAGTACTAATTGCCTGACCATCTTCATCTTTTCTCTGTCTCCCCTCAGTTGAGATAAACTATTGTGGAAGCAAACTGTAAATTCTATTTTTAACATGAAGATTCTTTTCATCACCTTTTTTCTTCATTCTCCCCTTTTACTCTAAGTTCTACATCCATACTTATAGAAAACATTGGCTTCCATGCTGTAAAGAGGGTAGGGGTGGGGAAAGAGAGAGAAAGAATCTGAAGAGGGGAAGGAAATTAACATTTTTTGTGTTTCTGGCAAGCCATAGAAATTTGTCTTACATTATTGCACTACTGTACTTTCCATATACAATACTATCTCATTTATATGAGCTCAAAGCCCTGTGAAGTAGGTTTATCTTAATTTTATCGACGAAGAAACAGACGTTCTGAGACGTTCAACCTTCAGGCAAAGTCACACAGCCAATGTACAGCGGCCCCGAGACTGACTTCCGTTCATTTGACGTCAAAGCCCTGATTTCTCTTTCATCCCGCTGAAGTCATCTAGTATGTTTTTCCATCATAAAACTCATTTGGGGTGATGTTTTATAATCAAAATCTGAATAGAGTTTGAATGCCATCTGCTTGCTGCTGGCTGCACGAGCATGAATTATTGAACTCTAGAGCCCTCGCATAAAAGTTAAGCACCTGCCTGAAGAGACTCAGCTGGTTGATTCTATCCAGTCTGCAATGGTTCTCTCAAGGGAAAATGACTCCAAGTTCTGCAGCAGCCATCACCCGTTGTTTTGTTGGGTGAAACAAAACACCACCCCAATTGTTTTCTGTCTCGGCAGGTGCAGGAGGAAGGGAGAATGGGGATAAAGTGTGTCTCACAGCCAGGTCATTACCAAATGTTTCTCCTGGTGTTTTTCAGAAAGCCAGATAATCCAGTGGGAAGGCCGTGTGTGTGCCTACAAAGCTTTCCTTCTCTGAGATTCAAAAGGATTAGTACTTCTATGTGCCTGTAATTTGTCTATTGATTTGTCACCTCAGTAGGGTGAGGTGAAAGCCACAGGAGGTCCATGCTTTTGATGGAAGATAAAGCACAGAACCCTGAAATAAGGAAGCAGGGAGTATGCAGAGACATTAGTGGTAAAATTATGTTGTAGTAGTTATGTGTGTTGGTAATAAAATGGCAGGCATCCCTTCTCTGAGGATCCACCCATTTGCTCTCCATCTTCTCATGGGCATGTTATTCAATCTGGTCACACTGCATACACATGGGTATGTGGCCCAAGCTGGCCAGTTATATAACCGAGCAAGGCCCTGTGAAGGCCTTTCTGGGGACAGAAGCACCCCCACCCACTCCCACCATGTCCCTTGCCTCCTGTTTGTAAAAGAGCTTTAGCCTCCTAGGTCTTCCCTGAGTTCCAGAGAACAAATTCAATCAAAAATGAGAAAATGCAGAAACAAAAACAGTCAAGCGAGACAAGATAATAGTTTAGCCATAATACAAAGTCAAGGACCTTCAGTTCCTCCTTAAGGACTATAAATAATATTTTAACCATGTCCTTGAGTTGTTTTACAGATACTAAAACCCTCCCCAGGTGAAAAAAGTTAGCTGCATGCTGACCACATACACGTAGACCCCAGACCAGTTAAATCCAAAAGGTTGATGATGTTAATTCCCAAAATACCACTCAGTTACCTCTCCACCAACCAATCAGAAAAATGTCCATGAGCTGATCCGGCACCCTGCAACCCTCTCCCTCATCTTGCCTTGAAAAGCCCTTCCCTGAAATCCTTCAGGGAGTTTTGGTCTTTTGAGCATTAGCCACCCATTCTCCTTGCTTGGTGTCCTGCAGTAAACACTGCACTTTCCTTCACCACAACCTGATGTCGGTAGATTGGCTTTACTGTGCGGGTGAGGGACCAAAGTTTGGCTTGGTAACAGAGTGCCCAAATCCTCCTGGCATAAAGCTTGGTACAGGGTAGGCGTGTGCCCCAAATAGGGTCAGTTAGAATCTTCTTTGACGTTTGATATATAGACACCCATGAAGAGAGTGTTTCTTTTGGATCATGAGCCTGGAGACGGTAAGCCTTGGACTACCAGTGGTGATATTTCCCAGCCAGCAGACACACCTTCCTGAGTGAAGCTGCAGAAGGCAGCAGAACTAGAGATATCATGAGATAAACAGGTAAGTAATGGATAGAGCCTTCACAAGAAAATTTGAATGTCTATATCCAACTGTGCCTAAAGGATACACAGTTAAATGAGATGATATCCTCAATGTATTGCTTATTACTGAAACTGCTTGGAGTTATTTTCTGACCCCTGAAACTGAAAAAGTCCTGATTAATACATATTAAAAACCCAGAAGCAACAAAACTGCATAACAGTAAACAGCAGGAGGACTAGCTGCCAATGAGCTCTGAGCTTATTTCCAATTGGATTGGATTGATAACAGGGTAAGAGAAAAGGAGCCCAAGATTGGAATCATCACAGTGATGAGACAAGGGAAAAAGCCGAGCTGGAGTGAGCATTCAACCTGTTCCTGTGTAATGAACTGTTCATCATGCATGAGTGGCACTCCCACTTGTTTAGAAAGAGGTAGGCCTGGTTCTCTACTCCTGGCATCAGAAGGGGCCAAAACCAACATGCTGAGCTAACTGCTTACCTCCCTAGCTGGTCATGAGATGGTCCATCACAGGAGAATGGAGCCAAGAGAAAACATCCTGGCCTTTGGCTCAGGTTATCATTCACCAGGCTATGAATTCTCTGCCCGAGAGTTTAGGATTTGTGTCTGAAACACCTCTGAAACTCTGTCTCTGAGCCCTGGACACAAGCAGGTGTTTCATAAATGCTTGGTGAATGAATTTGTGAATTAATCAAGAAACATCCAGGGATTGCCATTCCTGGAGGAAAAGAATGCATATAAGATTAATAAATATGACTGATAATAATTATTGGAAAGATCTAGTGGCATGAGCTAGAAAATAAAAAAAGGAGAGTTTGGGTCCTATTTTCCAAATTGCCCTGAATTTTAACAATTTCATGCTACACATACTCAGAAAGGTTTCCATACTCAAATAAGGTCAGGAATCACTGAGTTGAACAAAGTCACACAGGCTCTTTTGCTGACTGGCTTCTCAGAAGTTTTACTCCACTAATGTGACCTTGTATTTGCATCTGGACCACTTTGCTTGATTAGCAGAATGGGCCTGGGGAATGCTGGGTAAAGTAAATGTGACTTCCCCTGTGATTTCATTCCACTCGTGAGGCAAAGGGTCAGCTAACTGTCCTGGGTCCTAACTTCCCAGCTGCTGCTTAGACAACTGAGCCATCCTGCATCTCTCCCTCATGTTGGCAACCCTTTTGGATCTGATGTCGGGGGCAAGGGAGCATATGTTAGAAAGTGCTGGCTGGCCCTTGTGCTCATGTTTCTCTGGTGATTAGGGGGAACACTTCAGTGCTCACTCAACAGCATCAGATCTATCAAGCCTTGACAAATCCCAGACCATCTGCTGCTTGGGGGCTTGAGATCACCAGAAGGTCTGAATCCTGACATTCAAAGGCTTGAGATCACTAGAAGGTCTGAATCTGGACATTCAAAGGCTTGAGATCATCAGAAGGTCTGAATCTGGACATTCAAATTTGAGGCCAGGCTTATGAGACATACCATGTGAGTTTCTTCCTTCATAGAGAATTTTACTTGTTCAGGGGTCGTACTAGGGTGCAACACAACACAGATGTTAGAGTCAAGTAAGGTGTTGGTTTGCATTCTGGCTTTTGTAACTTTGGCCAAATCACTTAAGTCTTCCTGATTCTTAGTTTGGATTATCCACAAATTGGGGCTAATACTAATACTTCTTTATGCAGTAAACTCAGCAAGTCTGTGTTACCCAAACCCTGCAGATTCCAATGGAAATTTTGGCCCTTGACCTGGGCCAAAATCTCTAAGCCCTTGGCATATCCTGCCTGACCAGAGAGACTGTTTACCTGGAGTCTTTTTTTTTTTAATTTTTATTTATTTATTTATTTTTGCTGTACGCGGGCCTCTCACTGTTGTGGCCTCTCCCATTGTGGAGCACAGGCTCCGGACGTGCAGGCTCAGCGGCCATGGCTCACGGGCCCAGCCGCTCCGCGGCATGTGGGATCCTCCCAGACCAGGGCACGAACCGGTATCGCTTGCATTGGCAGGCGGACTCTCAACCACTGTGCCACCAGGGAAGCCCTACCTGGAGTCATTTTGTGTGCCAACCATGCCAGGCATTGTCTACCTGGTGAAACAAAGATCAAACTTATAAATGAGTATATACATAATTACAAGTTGGAGTAAGTGTTATAGAGGAGAATAGGGAGGTGAGAGACGCTGAAGGATGGAAGGAGAACCAGTGCAAGGAAGGTTCTTATTATTGGCCTTATACTGATATCTAAAAGTCTACTCTGTCCTGTGACTTTTGTCATGTATCTCTCTCCTTTTCTCTCCCCCGAGCCTTTTGTCTCAGCCTCTCTTCCTCTAGTCCTAGGTAGAGACCTGGGAGAGCACAGCTCTCCATTTTCCTTCCTTTTTCTTGTGTGTGTGTGTGATTTTTTAAAAAAATTTAATTTAATTAATTTTTTTTTATACAGCAGGTTCTTATTAGTTATCTATTTTATACATATTAGTGTATACATGTCAATCCCAATCTCCCAATTCATCCCACCACCCTCCCCCCTGCTTTCCCCTCCCTGGTGTCCACATTTGTTCTCTATATCTGTGTCTGGATTTCTGCCTTGCAAACCAGTTCATCTGTACCATTTTTATATGTGTTAATATATGATATTTGTTTTTCTCTTTCTGACTTACTTCACTCTGTATGACA
>NC_041221.1:141358106-141396304 GCF_002837175.3 Physeter macrocephalus | reverse complement strand
ATACATATGTTCCCATATCTCTTCCCTCTTGCATCTCCCTCCTTCCCACCCTCCCTATCCCACCCCTCTAGGTGGTCACAAAGCACCGACCTGATCTCCCTGTGCTATGTGGCTGCTTCCCACTAGCTATCTATTTTACATTTGGTAGTGTATATATGTCCATGCCACTCTCTCACTTTGCCCCAGCTTACCCTTCCCCCTCCCCCTGTCCTCAAGTCCATTTTCTAGTAGGTCTGTGTCTTTATTCCCGTCTTGCCCCTAGGTTCTTCATGACCACTTTTTTTTTCTTTTTTCTTTTTTTTTTTTTTTTTTTAGATTCGGTATTTGTTTTTCTCTTTCTGACTTACTTCACTCTGTATGACAGACTCTAGGTTCCTGGCTACCACCAGTCTTAACAGTCTGTGGATTTGCCTGTTCTGGGTATTTCATATAAGTGGACTGAATCAGACAGTACGTGGCCTTTTGTGTCTGGCTTCTTTCACTCAGCATCATGTTCTCCAGGTTCATCTATGTTGTAGCCTGTGTCAGTAAGTTGTTTCTTTTCATTGCCAAATAGTCCAGTGGATAGATGGACCACACCTTATGTACTCATTGGTTGTTATGACTAGTGCACTAGGAACATCTGCATACATGTATTTGTTGGAGTACATGTTTTCACTTCTTTGGGGTATGTACCTAGGAGTGGGATTGCTGGGTCATATGGTGGCTCTACTTTTAACTTTTTGAGGAGCCACAGCAGCTGTACCATTTTACATTCCCACCAGCAATGTACAAGGGTTGAGTCCACATCTTTGCCAACACTTATTTTTTTTCTTACAAGAAAATTATTTTTCAATAGCCATCCTAGCAGGTGTGAAGTGGTATCTCATTGTGATTTTGATTTGCATTTCTCTAATCATTAGTGATGTTGAGCAGCTTTTCATGTGCCTCTTGGTCATCTGTATGTCTTCTTTGGAGAAATGTCTGTTTAGGTCTTCTGCCCATTTTTGTATTGGGTTGTTTTTTTTTTAATATTGAGTTGCATGCGCTGTTTATATAGTTTGGAGATTAATCCTTTGTCCGTCCATTTTCCTTGTTTATCTATCTGCCGCCACTGTGGGTCAGTGGGCACGGCATTCCTTCCTTCCTCTCTTAATAAAATATCAATCAGGCACCGGGAATATGACAGCGTTCTTTCCCCTGGTCCCTGTTGCCTCCTTCCTGAGTTATCAGGGGTCCTAGGGCAGGAAAAGGGGGAAGGAAGCAGGATTTACGCCAGTGGGCAGAGAAAGAACCATTCATAACCAGCAGCCTCTTTTCAGGGTCACCATTAGCATGCTTTTGTTTTTCCTTCCAGACATTTCTCTGAGATTGCCTTGGGGTGATTTCATTCCCCCATTGCAGGAGGTAATCCCAGACATGTTCGTGGCCATATTCTTGGCTACCTACATAAGCTGGATTTTAATACACAGCTTGGGATTGCATTTGAGATGAGCTGGGTGCCAGATCCTAGAGCTGTTCAGTGGCAGAACACTGAATTCTCCAGGGAACCAAAGCATTTTTGTTGCCATCTCCTCTAACAGGAGGGTACAGGGCACCTGTGAGGAAGGGCTGGAGGTGCGTGGGAGCCTGAAGGACAGAGGACGGAGCCATCTCACTCCTCCTGGGAGGCCACTCTGCCCCCTTCCATTTTCTCCATTCCCCGAGAGAGCTTTTCCTGTAGGTGTGGCACTTGGTGGATGAGTCTCTTTCCATATGGCTCGAGAAACTGAGCCAAATCCACCATGCAGAGGGAGGGAAGATGAGTCAAATGACCCTCCCACCACCATCACCACCACTTTTCTGTCTTAGGGAGAAAAAAACTGTGGTCACATGTACACTGGCTTTCTCCGCCAAGTTGTTTCTCTCTTTCACCTCCATGTGGAGGTTTCTGGAGCTAAAGGAGGAATGACTGGTGACAACATGATTCAGGCAAACAGCAGAATGTTTCTGATAATGGAGCCATCTGGTCTGGGGACTGGAAGTGGCCCCTAGATGTAATACACAACTTACAGACTTGGGTCCTTGAGAGAGGCACTGAACCTCTCTGGGCCTTGGTTTCCTCAACCACAAAGTGAAGAAGGTGAATTTTACCATTCCTTCAAATGCTAATGATAATGGGATATTAAGTGAATGATCAGAGCTCCAGGAGTATCTTTAGAATATGTTAGAAATAAGGGTGATGGATGAGATGAAACCAAATTGGCAAAATATATTTTTTGAATTTTATTTATTTATTTTTATACAGCAGGTTCTTATTACTTATCTATTTTATTCATATTAGTGTATATATGTCAAGCCCAATCTCCCAATTCATCCACCACCCCCACCCCTGCTTTCCCCACTTGGTGTCCATACGTTTGTTCTCTACATGTGTCTTTCTGCCTTGCAAACTGGTTCATCTGTACCATTTTTCTAGATTCCACATATACGCATTAATATACGATATTGTTTTTCTGACTTACTTCACTCTGTATGACAGTCTCTATGTCCGTCCACGTCTCTGCAAATTGGCAGAATATTGATAATCATTGAGATTTGAGTCATGGGTAGAGGCTGTTTATTCCACTACTCTCTCTGCTCTTGTGTACGTGGTCCTCCTAGAATGGCTGGTGAGTAAAGGTGCCACCGCAGGACGGGCTGTGGTGAGGAGTGAAGGGACGTGAGTGCCCCAGAACCGCGGGGAAAGTGACTTTGGAGAGGAGAGCTGAAGTGGGTGGGCTTGTCCTCTACTGTCCAGAAGTTACATCTGGATTTCAAATGCTTTACTTTTTTTTTTTTAACATCTTTATTGGAGTATAATTGCTTTACAATGGTGTGTTAGTTTCTGCTGTATAACAGAGTGAATCAGCTATACATATACATATATCCTCATATACCCTCCCTCCCACCCTCCCTATCCCACCCCTCTAGGTGGTCACAAAGCACTGAGATGATCTCCCTGTGCTATGCGGCTGCTTCCCACTAGCTACCTATTTTATATTTAGTAGTGTATATATGTCATTGCCACTCTCTCACTTCATCCCAGCTTACCCTTCCCCCTCCCCGTGTCCTCAAGTCCATTCTCTATGTCTGCATCTTTATTCCTGTCCTGCTCCTAGGTTCTTCAGAACCTTTTCTTTTTTTTTTTAGATTCCATATATATGTGTTAGCATATGGCATTTGTTTTTCTCTTTCTGACTTACTTCACTCTCTAGGTCCATCCACCTCACTACAAATAACTCAGTTTCGTTTCTTTTTATGGCTGAGTAATATTCCATTGTATATATGTGCCACATCTTCTTTATCCATTCATCTGTTGATGGACACTTAGGTTGCTTCCATGTCCTGGCTATTGTAAATAGAGCTTCAAATGCTTTACTTCTTAAATAGCCTCCTCCTCTCTGACTTGGGTGTTTGTGTCTGTGTGCCTATTTACACTTATTTGCACTTTAATTTGGTGATACCCAGAGAAAAAGTCTACATGACTCTTGTTGAAAACAGCAAGCCCTGGGAAGTTAGAAATCTTCCCTCTCAGTTCGGCTGTCCTTGAGATGGGATTGTCAATACCAGGACCTCCTGCAAATCTGCAGTATATCTGCCGCTTTGAAATCAAAATTCAGAGCATGCCTCTCCTTTACACCGAATGGAACAGATGTGAACTTACAGGAGAAGTACCCTGCCTGCCTATAGGGCTGGACCCCATTTTAGGAGTGAGTGGCTGGACATCAGAGAGATACTAAGGAGCCACATGTCATCTGTCACACTGAGCACAGGATTGTTCCAGTGGAAAGCTTGAGTTGAGGGAAACCCTCTGAAAGTCCCTGAGAAATGGAAACCGTTTCCAAGGGTTAAGCCATAGAAGTATTACAGCAGCTATTTGCAATCCTATTCCACAATGAGATAAAGTCACTAGTCCTCCCAGGAATATGAGATACTGCAGAATATGTGGACAGTTCCTTTTTTCTGTAAGGTCTTATCCAGATAGGTGCCAATATCTTTGGCATTGCCTCTGTCTTCTGCATCTTGGTCTTTAGAAAGCCTTTGCTGTTTCTTCCCGTAAGGTTGAGTTGGGCTTCCTTCTTTAGTGAGCCACTGCACCCTACACTTCCCCTGACACAGCACTCATCACTTTGTATTGTAATTGCTGGTTTGCTTGTCTGCTTGTCCCACCAGATTTGAACTGTGCAGCAGCAGGGTCCATGATTTGTCCACCTTTTTTTTTTTTTTAATAAATTTATTTATTTATTTATTTATTTATTTTGGGGTGTGTTGGGTCTTCATTTCTGTGCGAGGGCTTTCTCTAGTTGCGGCGAGCGGGGGCTACTCTTCATCGCGGTGCGCGGGCCTCTCGCTGTCGCGGCCTCTCTTGCTGTGGAGCACAGGCTCCAGACGCGCGGGCTCAGTAGTTGTGGCTCACGGGCCCAGCCGCTCCGCGGCACGTGGGATCTTCCCGGACCGGGGCTCGAACCCGCGTCCCCTGCATCGGCAGGCGGATTCTCAACCACTGCGCCACCAGGGAAGCCCGATTTGTCCATCTTTATACCACTCACACGTGGCAAAGCAATGGCATCCACTCATTCATTCAACACAAATGTTCTGAATGCCTACAGCACATCATACAGATGCCGTCTCTGCCTTATGGGATTTACATTCTAGCAGCACCTAGTAGGAACTCAGTAAGTATTTACTGAGTAAATACTTACTCAGTGTAAGTATTGAATGAATGAATGTATAAGAATGAATGAATGAATGAATATTAAGCCACACCATGCCACTTAAACCCAACTCCAACTTTGATATTTTGCCATCTCTGCTGCTGACATGAAATTCCAACAGGCCCAACTAGTTATTTTTCCAGGATTGGGGCATATCCAGGCATGCTAGCCACAGATAAAAATAGTATTTTTATAGGTCATCCTTTAAAAAGGCCCTATTACATAAAATGTGCTTTGAGTTATGTCCGTATCCCCATTTTTCCAACGGATACCTGCCTCGGAGCCTCCCACTGCTGAAGACTTTTTCTTGCCTACATGTCCTCTTCATCAAGTGTCTAATTTCCACTACAGGAAGCCATGATGAGTGACAAAAAACGCCAGCTGGCAGTGCCAGGAAAGGGAGCGGAAGGAGGCAAGGAGATCTCTTTTTCTGCCTATTCAGAACATTGAAATCCAATTTCTCGCTGGCCACACGAGCCAAAGAAAGCAGCTCCTAGCAGCTGTTGATCTGAAAGGCTCCAATCTCATCTCTGTGACCCGGGTGTCACTGGCATTCCTCAGGCACATCTGGGAATGGACTGGCATGAAGGAATGGCCCTGCTGTCCTCTTCCCTGAGGACTGGCTTTGGGTGGGCCTGTTTCAGATGGCAGAAAAAATGATAGACTCACTCTGTGAAAGATCTTCTTTGTTGTGGATGGACATTCCTTGATAATTGCTGCCCCAGGGTTCCTCCTCTTTCTGTTCCTTTCATTCTCACTTGGTGGTGTGCTGGTAAACCAGCTCTCCAACAAAGAAAAAAAAAGGCTCTGATTTGTACTACTTGCCAGTTTCCATGGTGTAACTACTCCCACCTGGGCTACCAACCTGGCGTCGCTGAATATGGAGTTGGGAAGACAGGAGACATTATTGCCTTTCGTGGGCCCGCAGGGACCAGGTCCGACACCGCGACACAGCTCCCTAATTCACGCTCGCTCAAGGGGTGCAAGATTGTACAGAACAGTACAGTTGTCTTTCTACAACTTGGACTTTAGGATATGGTTTGTAAAATACTTCTGCATCTGTTGGGTCACTGGGCCTTAACCACAACACTGCACGGTAAGAATTACTCTGCCTATTTGGTGGAGGAAGAAATTGAGGCACAGGAAGCTAGGACTTGCCTCAGCTCCGAGAGCTGGGATTTGCTCAGGCCCTGTCTCTCCACTCTTAACCCTAGTCATTCTCCTACCACACTGGCCACTGCAGCCCAACCGCACATCTTTCTGTACTACCAATGTCTCATGCATGGCTACTTCTTACATTCTTCCAGAATGTTCTTTAAGCATCCCACCCTCTTCCTCTCCTGCCCAACTGCTACCTGTTTTTTCGGTCTCAGCTTAAACAGTATGTCCCTGAGTGTCCATGTCAGGGGCAGGGATCTCTTCCGGGTACTTTAATGACACTGTCTAGCACAGCCCGCCTGTGCCCCCAGCATGGTATTTGTTAAATGGCTTGTTTATGGATCTTCCTCCTCCATCAGACTGTAAATTTGGTGAGAGCAGAAACTTTTAATGAGCTCACCTTTTTCCTAGTGCCAAACACAATGTCTAGCCCAATAAGTATTTTTAGAATGAATGAATCCATGAATGATGGTCTCCTAACCCCAAATTCACAGAACGCTTTTTTTTTTTCTATACTATCTTCTATCAGGACCCCAAAGAATACATTTCCTCATAGATTGGTTGAGGTTTTCTCAGGAACCCGGGGAGGTTTCTGCTAGAATGCACAGCCAGCCAGACGGCTCCATTGTCGGTGGCGGCTGCTCCCCTCCCCTGTCTTGCTGTGGCCCCGGTGGGCTTTGCCAAGTGTCACAGAAGTAAGCTGAGAAACCTATTTGGTGTGGTCTGAAATGTGCTCATTACACACATGCCATGACAAAGACACAGGCAGGAAGAAGGCTCCAGCCAGAAACACCTGCACCTCTGGGAGAGGAGGAATGTTTAGGAATATTCTGGAACCAACATGTCCCGTAATTGCAAGACTGAGCCTTCTGAATTAGCATTGATTCTCTCAATTTCCCTCTGAGGAGGCAGGAAAGGGTCAGGGCTGCTTACACGCTGGGAGCTGCTGAACTTTTAGCATCACAGAATCTCATACATACCTGTGGCGCTCATCACAAACGTCTAATCATCGTCTGTAAACACAGCTGGCTGCCACTTAAAACAGGCAGGGGTAGTCTGGCACATGTGAGTGACTTCCCTTATATTACCTGAGCCTACCTAGTAACACAAACTTTAGGGTGTTCATCTTTGCTCTTGAGCACAGATGAGGAAAAACTAATTTAATAATCATAGAGGATCTCATGATGCCTCTAGAAGCATTCTGTGCAAAGAGCTGTGTGTGATGATGGAAGTGTGCTATTCTGTACTGTCTTATACAGTAGCCACCAGCCATACATGGTTGCTGAGCACTTGCCATATGGCTAATGTGATGGAGGAACTGGATTTTAGATTTTATTTATTTTTAATTCGTTTAAATAGCCACATTTGGTTAGTGGCTACTACACTGTACAGCATAGCTCTAGATCTAACAGTTACAAGATATACAGAAGACTGAAGACATATTAAATGACACCCCCCCCCAAAAAAAATAAACAAATGACACAACAGGGATGTAATAAGAAAAATTCAGAAAGTGGGAAACTCTAAGACAAATGACCCAATTCCTCTAATGAGTATATTGCAAGGAATAAAAGAAGAAAATGTGTGTGTGTGTGTGTGTGTGTGTGTGTGTGTGTAACAGAGAGATTTAAAGACATGTAAGAAGCATATGAACCAAGTGTAATGTGTGGACCTTGGTGGATCCCGATTCAAACAAACCAATTATTAAAAACTTTTGAGACAACTGGGGAAATTTGAACACTGACTGGGTATTTGATGATATCAAGGAATTTTTAGATGTGATAATTGTATTGAGGCTATGTTTAAAAAAAGAGTCCTGGGCCTTACCTCGTGGCATAGTGGTTAAGAATCCACCTGCCAATGCAGGGGACATGGGTTTGATCCCTAGTCTGGGAAGGTCCCACATGCCGCAAGCAACCAAGTCCATGCACCACCACTACTGAGCCTGTGCTCTAGAGCCCGCGAGCCACAGCTACTTATCCCTTGAGCCACAACTACTGAAGCCCACGTGCCTAGAGCCCGTGCTCCGCAAAGAGAGGCCACCACAACGCAAAGACTGTGCACCGCAACGAAGAGTGGCCCCTGCTCGCCACAACTAGAGAAAGCCCGTGCACAGCAACAAAGACCCAACGCAAAAAAAAAAAAAAAAAAAAAAATTTAAAAAACGATCCATATTTTTTTAAAGAGTCCTTATCTTTTAAAGGTACCTTTTGAGTTGTTTACAGATGAAAGAGGGTGACATATGAGCTTTATCTCAATTTAATCTAGTGGAGGGAGAAAGTGGGGTATAGATGAAATAAGATTGTTGATAATTGTGGAAGCCAAGTGATGGCTACACAGCAGTTCACTATTATTAGTTTCTTTGTTTTTTTTATTAGTTTTCTCTTTTATACATATTAGTGTATATATGTCAATCCTGATCTCCCAGTTCATCCCACCCCCCGCCCCCTCCGCTTTCCCCCCTTGGTGTCCACACGTTTGTTCTCTACATCTGTGTCTCTATTTCTGCCTTAAAATTGTTGATAATTGTGGAAGCCAAGTGATGGCTACATAACAGTTCAGTATTATTATTTTTTTTGTTTTTTATGTCAAGAAACTTTCATAATAAAAAGTTTTTTGTTTTTTTTTTTTGCGCTACGCGGGCCTCTCACTGCTGTGGCCTCTCCCCTTGCGGAGCACAGGCTCCGGACGCACAGGCTCAGTGGCCATGGCTCACGGGCCCAGCCGCTCCGCGGCATGTGGGATCTTCCCGGACCGGGGCACGAACCCTTGTCCCCTGCATCGGCAGGCGGACTCTCAACTACTGCGCCGCCAGGGAAGCCCTAATAAAAAGTTTTAAAAATTATCAGAGGAATGCCAATGTTGGTAAGAGTATGGACAAACAGGCACATTCCTTCTTTTGTTTTAAATTGAAGAATAGTTGATTTACAATGTTGTGTTAATTTCTGCTGTACAGCAAAGTGATTCAGTTATACATATACATACATTCTTTTTTTTATATTCTTTTCCATTATGGTTTATCATAGGATATCGAATATAGTTCTCTGTGCTATACAGTAGGACCTTGTTGTTTATCCATCCTACATATAATAGCTTATATCTGCTAACCCCAAACTCCCACTCCATCCCTCCCCCAACCCCCTCCCCCTTGGCAACCACAAATCTGTTCTCTATGTCCATGAGTCTGTTTCTATTTCGTAGATAGGTTCGTGTCATATTTTAGATTCTACATGTAAGTGATATCGTATGGCATTTGTTTTTCTTTCTGACTTCACTTAGTATGACAATCTCGAGTTGCATCCATGTTGCTGCAAATGGCATTATTTCATTAATTTTTATGGCTGAGTAGTATGCCATTGTATATGTGAACCACATCTTCTTTATCCATTCATCCGTCAATGGACATTTAGGCTATTTCCATGTCTTGTCTATTGTGAATAGTGCTGCATGTATAGGGGTGCATGTATCTTTTTGAATTGAGTTCTGTCTGGGTAAATGCCCAGGAGTGGGATTGCTGGGTCATATGGTGGTTCTATTTTTAGTTTTCTGAGGAACCTCCATACTGTTCTCCATAGTGGCTGTACAAACTTACATTCCCACCAACAGTGTAGGAGGGTTCCCTTTCCTCCACACTCTCTCCAGCATTGTTATTTGTAGCCTTTTTGATGATGGCCATTTTGACCGGTGTGAGGTGATACCTCATTGTATTTGTGATTTGCATTTCTCTAATAGGTAGCAATATCAGGCATCTTTTCATGAGGCACCTTCCTTCTTGAATGCTGGGGGCTTAAATTTCACATTGAGAAGTCAGTTTGGGTACTCTGATCCAGATTTAAACTAGGTGTTCTTTTTGACCCAGAAATCCTAGTTTTAGGAATTTCTCCTTCAGACATGTGAAAGAATCTATAAAATATTGTGGAGTGGGGAATCATTTATATGAGTGAAGAATTGGAAACAGCCTAAATGTCTTTCAGTCATGAAGTGGTTAAATAAATGCTGGTATGTAGCCACTGTGGAGTGAGTGATAAAAGCTTTAGAGAGAATAACATAGATTGGTATGGACCGCCATCAGAAAGATGTCCATGATATACTCTTAGGTTAAAAAGACAAGAAAATTGCAAAAAAATGACCCGATATAAAACGACATATGTGTATGTGTACATATATCAGTGTATAAGCACAGAGAAAGCCTGGGAAAAAAGTTTGCCAAATTGGGGAGGGGAGGAGCTTACATCTGTCCTACGAATAATGAACAGCTGGCTCTTCCGTCAGACAACCTGGCAGCTCTGGTCTGAATGTTGTGTCCCCCGCAAATACATATGTTAAAATCCTAACCCCCAAAGATGATAGAATTAGGAAGTGGGGCTTAAAGAGGTGCTTAGGTCACGAGGATGGAGCCTTCATGAACAAGATTAGTGTTTCTGTAAAAAAGACTCCACAGAGCTCCCAGCTCTTCTGCTATATGAGGACACAGTGAAAAGACAGGGGCTATGAACCAGGAAGAGGAGTCTCACCAGAATGAGACCATGCTGGTACCTTGATCTTAAACTTCCCAGCCTCCAGAACTGTGAGAAATAAATTTCTGTTGTTTATAAGCCACGTGGTCTGTGGTATTTGTTATAGCAGCCTGCATGGACTGATACTCGCCCTTCCTCCCAGAAGAAAATGAATGTAGCATCTTTGACTGAGAAGTTTCTTTCAGCACAAACTGTTGATCCCTCCTTCCAAAGTGGAGAGGCGTTTAATAAGTTCATTTCTATGGTGATAATAGCTACCAGTTACTGAGCAACACCCTGTGCCCAGCGTCGTACAGAGAAGTCTACACACAAGTGCTAAGAAGTCTCTCGCTCACAGGCTCTCCCTCTTGCTAGCTGTGTGACCTTGGACTAGTTCCTTCAGCTGTTTCCTCATATATAAAATGGAAAGAATAATAGTACCCAACTCATGGGTATGAGAATTGAGTGAGATAATGCATATTAAGTGCCTGGTACATATAAGTACTCTTATTATTTTTTCACGTCAACATTCCAACATTCCATTTACCCTACAAGGTAAATACTAAATCCGTCCATTTGACAGATGAGAAAACTGAGTCTTAGAAACAGTGGTATGCTGGCATCAGCTTGAATGGGTTTATGAGAACTAACTTAAATTTTCATGAATTTTTTGAGTTAGTTGACCATAATGTGGGTAGCTTGAAATTAGCTAAGATGGGAGTATTTACACCATGGAAACTGGCAAACACTACATTTCCCACCGAGCTGTTTGTTAAACATTTACCAGCACACTATTGCTTAGAGCAGTTAAGTAACTTGTCTAAGCTCCATGGCTGGTGAGAGGCAGAGCCTGGATTGGAGCCCTGGTCTACGCAACTCCAGACATCTTAATGTTTAGATATGCCTTGTCTGAATAATTCTTTATGAGTTAGAATTCCCATCTCCTGGACAAAGCTAGTAGGATCATGCTCTTCAATATCATCTTCCTAGAAACGTGGTTCTCAAATTTTAGGGCACCTCAGATTCACCTGAAGGGCTTGTTGAAACACAGATTGCTGGGGGGTCTCAGAATTTCTTATGCGTTTTGGGTGGGGTTCAATAATTTGCGTTTCTAACCAGTTCCCAGGTGATGCTGTTGCTGCTGGTCTGGGGACCGCACTTGGGGAACTACTATTCTAGTGCAAACTCTGAAGCTTTGTGCTGTATATCTTGCCGTAATCTTAGTGGCTTTACCAGTTCTTCTCTGATCTAAAGATGGGAGGATTTAGATAGTGGTTCTAGGCCCAGAGCTTTCTACAGGAGACCATTTTGGTAAGATATTTGTGCTCCCAGCAGTCTGAGCACAAGAAAACAGGAACCAAATCTTGGTGCCTCTCTCTCCAGTTGGCCCCCATTTAGCTCTGGCAGGTATCCCAGGAACCTGAGCTGCTCCCCACACACAGCGGGAGGCAAATGAGAAAAGAAACATTTCAAAGTCTATCTTTAAAGCCTGGCAGAAAGCTGCCCTATAATTACACTAAGTGAACTAGTTACAACTTCTCTGGTATTGATGTAGGATTATTAAGAGATTGCTCACACAGCCCTGTGGAATTCAACTAATGAATTTATAGAGATTTTTTTGTTAAACCACCCTTCTCTTCTAACCACTTCCTGCCTCTTAAATATGATAGAAAACCAAACCAGGGAGGAAAATGAAGTAAATCCTGAATTAATGTTCCTGATCAAAACAGGATTGCTGCTTTTAGAAAAGCATAACTTTCCTAGCCTAGTGTTCTAACTTAAGTATTCATTTTTTTCGTAAATGGGGGAGAAAGCAAGAGGACATGGAGTTACATATAAAAACTCACCTGTGGACATCACTTCAAAGGAATCTAGAGAAGCTAGGATGGGGATTTGGCTATCCCAAGTTTGCACAGATTTAATTCATTCTCCCGGCAACGATAGTCTGTGGACACACCAGCCAATGGTGTATAGAAGGAAATAGACCAGGCCGATGGACCGTGGTGGGCCACTTTTATAATCCTGAGCTTGGGAGACAGGACAGACCCTCTTGCCTTAACATGTACCATGGGCTTATACCATTTAGATTTGCTTTGAATTAGGAAATCAGGCAATATGATTCCAGGAATATGAATTCTTTTTATTAAATATTTTAAATTTTGTATTGGAGTATAGTTGATTTACAATGTTGTGCTAGTTTCACATGTACAGCAAAGTGACCCCGCCATAAATATACATACATCTCTATTCTTTTTCAGGGGAATATGAATTCTTGCCGGCAGTTGGAATCTTGAGAGTAGGCACTAAATCTTATTAATCTTTGTAGCTCCATATTCCTGAGCACATAATTAGAGTTCAATGCACTCAGCGAATGCTTATGAGTGACAGAATGTTATTGTGGAAAGAACAAGGGCTTTAGAGTCAGAGCGATTTGCATTCAAATCCCAACTATATCTCCAACTCTCTGTGTGACCTTAAGCAAGTTATTT
This sequence comes from Physeter macrocephalus, assembly GCF_002837175.3. Classification (NCBI taxonomy): domain Eukaryota; kingdom Metazoa; phylum Chordata; class Mammalia; order Artiodactyla; family Physeteridae; genus Physeter; species Physeter macrocephalus. The sequence goes on along the minus strand of NC_041221.1, from coordinate 141,383,446 downwards.
AGCCTCTTTGACACTCAGCGTCTTCATCTGTAAAATGGAGGTCAGTCAGTCCATGAAATTTACTGAGTGCCTGTGTGTGCCGACACAGTTTTGGACACGGGCACATCAGCGAAGCAGCCAGAATTTCTGTCCTCAAGGTGTATGTAATATTAGAGCCCCTATCTCGATTTGCCTCTCACAGAGCCCAGATATGAGACAAGGGTCAGAGTTCCTAGGTTCAAATCCTGCCTTGACCACTAACTAGCTGTGACATCTCAGCAAGTGAACGGTAATAGGACCAGCCATATGGGGATGCTGTCAAGATCCCTCCACCACATATCTATGCATGCCTTTGTGTATATTTGGGCAGATAGGTTACACAAAGAGGCACTCCTACCAAGCAGCTGATGTGGTCGCATTTCAGGGTTTGGTAAGCAGAGGTTGGATTCAGCCTCCGGTATACCTCCTTGGCTGGGTACCATGTGCAAAAACACGTAAAGCTCCTAGAAGAGCAGCTGGCCATCTTTAATCAATAAATGCTGTCTTTCATTGTTGTAGGTGTATGATGAGAATTTAATGCAAGCAAGGCATCTACAGTATATAGTTGGTGTTCAATAACTGTTAGTTTCCTTCCTCGGGGTCTGTGGGAAAATAGTAAACATATATGTCAGAACAAAGTATAGGTGATGGGCAACCATAAGCTATCTTGTTTTTCCTTTTGTTATAGTAGGTGCGGGAGGTAGTTTGGCCTAAGGAAAAGAGCTCTGGGCTAGTAATCAGAAGACTTGGGTTCTGGTCCCCGCTCACCCATTGCTTGTCCCAAGTGACCTTCACCAAGCCTCAGTTTTCTCATCTGTGACTGAGATGAGGGTGTGGGTTGGCCTAGGTCACATGCTGATATTATGACATGAATGTACTTCATTTGAACAAGTTCTTGCTTTGCCTAGTCTGTGTAAAGGCAAAAGGGTATGAGCCAGACTCTGGAAGGTGGTGAGTGGGTGAGTCTTAGAGTGACTTTCTGTTCTAACATGCTTTATAAAACACTAATTGAAATGACAGGACTTGCCCAGGATCACACAGTGGGTCAGCTTTAGATCGTTTCAAATGACCTCAACTTAGAGAACCATGGGGAGAACTGGATGGAGAGCCTAGCTGTCAACTAGATGGCTTAGGCATATGAGCTTCTCGTTCATGTTCTAGGCTTGCTTGGGATAACTGGGTTACAGCGGTGAAATCGGTTCTGCTCAATTTGGTCTAAGAGTCTATCCGGCTCAGATATTTTATCAGTCATTGACTGATATCTTTCACTTCTCACTGACTTTTCCAGTTAGAACAAGGCTATTCAAATTCCCAGTCAAGCATGAATAAGGCAATCTTTCTGTCAATTTAGGGAGTGAAACTAGAGCAAGGTGTTTTCTAAGAGTTAGTGATTTTAGCCTTTAGCAAGTGCATTTCAATTGAAAATCCCTTTTTGTTTTCCTTTCTTAACTCCATTAGTCTGTAAAATAGCGAATGAAAGTCATTACTTATCATTTAGTGTTTGCTGTGGATCAGGAACCAGGCTAAAGTGCATTTAGATGTAATATCTTATTCAGTCTTTATAACCAGCCTATGAGGCAGGTATTACTGTTATTTTATAGGCAAAGAAATTTGAAGCTCAGAGAGGAGGAGTAACCTAAGGTCACACAGCTGATAAGTGGTGGAGTCTGAGGATAAAGCCCAGGCTCCTTCCTCTGCAGCATCCTACATTTGTTAATGATCCCTCTCTATGGAGTGTTACAGGAGTGGCTTCCCTGTTGTACTTGCTTAATATTCCAGGTCAATTAATTCCCCAAATATTTACTAAAATCCATCACGTGTAAAGGAAAGTTCTTTATCAGTATACATGTGACCTGTCACTGTCTTACTCAAGTTGCACAGTTAAATATTTGTGTACGCTGTTCACTGCAGGTGTCGAACTTTTCAAAAAAGTCAACACCCTTCATTCCTTATCGAGTGCCTACTATAAATTACATTTATTGGTTAGTTAGTGCTATGTCCTAATGCAGCATCTCATCTAAGCCTCACAATAGTCCATGAGATAAGTCCACTTAGCATCCCAACCCTCAGATAGGGACGTGAGGCTCAGAGCAGGGAATCTGTCCGCAGCACCGCAGCTTGTAAATGGCAGGGGCCGGGTATGAGGACATAATGTCTTCTGTTTCCTTGGACTCTCTGCTGAGGGTCCGGTGGCCCTGTGTAAAATCTGAACTCAATTCAAGTTTATGGCTTGGTTAGACTCCAGCAGGGTTGACTGTGAACCATAAGATCAATGGTTTTACTCATCTCTCCCTCTGGGCAGGTGGGGACCAGCTGGGGGCTTTGTCAAGTCAAACAGTGCAGGAGGCAGGGGCGGGGACTAGCCATACTGCCTGCCCCAAATTGGTGCAGGGGGGCCTATTTCTAAACCCATCCTTTCCCCCATACTCCTTGCTGTGAGTCACCTTTTGTCAGTGGGAGGGGGCTTCCTGTGCAGCCTGCAGCTGCCCCTTTCAGACAGCTGAGGGGAGTCAGGGGTATGCCATGTTCAGCCATCCTTCTTAGAGCAAGTGTTGGACAATGCTAGTTCCAAGGACCGATGCTGAGCGGCACTTGTGGAGCCATCGTGGTAAAGTGGCTGTTGGGAAACTTGAGCTCCAGTGTCACGTGGGAAGGACGGAGTGCCCAGGAATAGAACGGGACATTGAAAATGAGTCGTGAAGAACAAGCCCAGGCTCCGGCCCAGCGCCTGGGCCCAGATGTGCTCCTGCAGAAATTCGGCAGAACTTGGGTATAGGACGCTGCCTGTTTGAGCTGGCATCTCCAAGGTCCCGAGCGCAGCTTGGCTGTAGTGCTTCGCTCTCGGTTCTGAAAAACCCAGGTGGGCCAGAAAAGGGTCCAGAAGCCTGAGACTCATCAATGGTCCCACCAGCTTCAGTTCAAGTTCATGTTTTTCTAATTGGCTGCTTCTTGCTGAAACCAATCCAATATATCGTAGACCTAAGGTTTCCTCATTGATTGCCAACTGTTTTAGGAACAAATTTGCATTTGTTTGGAAACTCTGTCCTGTCTTATTGCTCCATTGTCTTTAATTCTCTTTTGCTCTCTCCTTCCCTGCTCTCTTAAAACACAGAATAGTAGTTATAAGCTTGGACTGTGGAATCTAGTAGAAATGATTATGAATTCTTGTTTTACTTTTTACACTACGTAAACTTGAGAAATGTATTTAACTTCTTTGAACCCTAGTTTTCTCCTTTGCAAAATGAGGATATTAGTAACACCTACTACACAGGGTGATAAAATGAACATAAAGGTAACTGGCACAGGAACTTGCACACAATACATGGTTAATAAATGTTACCTACACATAGATATTTTTTCCTCCTCCTTCCATTTTTCTTTTCCTCTCCTTGCTCTTTTCTTGCCCTTTCCTTCCCTATCCTTCTGCGGCAGACAGACTCTAAGGTGACCTCCATGACACCCCACCATGGACAAATGTGTTCATGCCTTTGTGTAATCCCCTCCCCTTCAGTGTCAGTGGGATCCGTGACTTGTTTCTACCAACAGAAGATGGCAAAGGTGTTGAGACATCACTACTGTGATTACTTCATTTGTATAAGACTCCATCTTGCTAGTGGTTCTATCCCTTGCTGGCTTTGCAGAAGTAAGTGGTCATGTTAGCAGGTCCTTATGGCCAGGAGCTGAGGGCAGTCTCTAGGAGCTGAAGGTGGCCTTCAGCCTACAGCCAGCAAGAAGCCTGGGCCCTCAGTCTTACAGCCATAAGAAAATGAATTCTGATAACAACCTTAGTGAGCCTGGAAGTCGAAACTCCAGACGACAACCCAGCCCTGCTAGAAGCTTTGACTGTAGAAGTTTCAGCTGGTTGTGCCTGAACTCCAGATCTACTAAAACTATGAGATAATGTGTGTGTTGTTTTATGCTTCTAAGTTTGTGCACATTTGTTACACAGCATAGATATGCCCTTCTTTCTCAATTATTCTACTTTCCTTTTCACTACTTCATGACTTTCATAATTGCCACATATATGTCTCAAGTAGAAAATGCAGTAGAACCATATCCATATATCCCTTGCTGAAATATTTAGAGGGCAATTTTGTCTTAAGGTTAAAAACAAAAACAAACAAAAAAACCATCAAGAAGAACAAACTGAGTTGGGTTGAATGGGCTCAAGTATCCTTGGAGAAAGACCTAGGGAAGCTGCAGTTATTTTTTCTGGCATAATAAAAGCAGCATCTCTTTCCTCCTATACAGATCAATAGAGATTTCAGCAACTTATCCTTCTTAAAAGGATGAATCTATTTTGGGGCATTTCTACAACTACTACATATGTGACGAGAAGTTTGAAAGAATGAAAGGGACTCAAAAGACTTATTATGGAGAGAAGCACGACTGCTTTCAGATCCACTGTCTTTCTTGAATGATGTGGAAGATAATGTTGAAAATGCCCAGCTCCTAAATGATCATATCATTTTTTTGTTCAGAACTCTTCAGCAGTCTCCCCATTGCCCCCAGGATAAAGTCCCGAGTCCTTAACATGGCTTAAAGGCCACTGTAAACTTCTTCACCTTCATTGTTCCTCTTTCTTCCTCTGATGTTCCTAGATCTCTCGTTTCAGAACCTTCCTCCTGGAGGAATGTGTTGTCCCTCTGCTCTGAACCCTCTTTGCCATATTCTTTAACTGGCTAACTCTTATCCATCTTTCAAGTCCCCGTTGAGATGTCATTCACTCAAAGGCTTTCTTGACTCCCAAGCACAAGTCAGGTGTCTCTCCAGGGGACGCTTTACTTCCCCAACCATAGCTCTTACTATACTACATTTTAATTCCATGTTTACATGCCTGTCTAACTGCAGTGAAGCATGAGTTCCTTAAGGGCAGGGTTCATACGTAGGTTCCTCTTTTATCCCTCACGGCTTGTTGTGTGCTTACCACTGTGACTAAAGCAGCAAATAGGACAAAGTTCCACCTCCATGGAGCTCACAGTAGGATCAGGGTAATGTACATTGCCAGCCTCAGCTTCACTTTGGCCCCAGTTATACTCTCAAAATCCCTCAACCAAAGCAGCCAAGTGACTTGCCATGGTGCTAGATCATCAGAGGTAAAGATAATTTACTCAGCCTCTGGATCTCCTGGAAGGGTGCAAAGGATGTAGGAGCAATTGCAGAGCAGATGTCTCCCTCTGGGGTCATGTGGCCCCAGACACTTGCGCTTCCTGTGACACTCACACATTGAGGCAGTGTTTAGGCTGGGAGAGGACTTCACATCCAGTCCATTGCCCCTTCTATGGCTTGGGGCAGTCACTGGTGATTACCTTGTGATTAACACTCTGGAGCGTGATCAGCAGGGAGCAAGTCAAGTATTTGGGGTGAGTAGTGGGGGGGGGGGCCCACATCCTTCTAATGCCGTAGCTTCTGCGCTCACTCCCTTAGAAGGCAGCAAACCAGTTTGTCCTGAAGAGTAGAAATGGAGCCTTTGCTGTTCTGGTAGGAGGCTGGAATAGTCCCTGTCCTCTCTACCTACTATGGTTCAGAGCACGACCTCTCTCTTCCTTCCTTCCTTCTATTTTCCTTCTTTCCTTCCTCTCTCCCTCCCTCCCTCTTTTGGTATCATTAGTTTTATTTCTTATTTTCCAGATGAATTGATGCAAGCAAGATAAGTTAAATAGCATGCTCAAGGTCATCAGATGACTGGTCTAGTAAGGATTAAAACAAAGTCTCTCTGGTTCTAAATTCCAAGAAGTATATTCATTGAAGAGAGAATATAGGTTCATATCCCAGCTTTTCCACTCCTAGCTGAGTGACCTTGGCCCAGTCTCTTCCTCTTTATAACGAGGATGATAATACCACCAACCTCATACAGTTGTTGTGGGGCTAAAGGAGATAGCCCGTCTACAATGCTCAGAACTTTGTAAATGCTCAAAATTGTAACCATTATCATTGTTATTTTCACTTCTTGGCTATTTCAAACTTCATGTTTTGTCTTGTGTCTTAACTTTGGGGATTGATCTTAGCCTGACCATTCCAGATGGATAGTCTTATTTATCAACACTGCTGGGGTCGGCTAAGACCATGTAATTTTCTTCTTCAGCACCCACCATAGCACCTGGCACATGGCTGGCCAGAGTAGGCATCTTGATCATTCATTCAAGCCTGGATGCTTGCCTCTCCCATCCTAGAAAACAGCACAGTATTGAGGAATAAACACAGGCTTCAGAGCCATTTGCCAGCTGGGAGACTTTGGAAAAATAACCTGCCTATTCTAATCTCCACTTTCCACATCAGTCAAGTGGAAATAATAATTCCCACCTTGTACAGTCGCTGTAAAGGTGAAATGACACATGTGAGAAGCCCCACATGCGCTGGTCCCTTCTCCTCTTCCCTCAACCAGCTCCTATAACTAGGACAGTCACCTTCTGATGCCGGGATCCAGAAGGAAGGAGAGAGGCAGACTGCTGTTTATTGGCTTATTGCTTCACTTACTTACAAACCAATAAAGCCTGGTTGTCAGCTTTTGACTGGTAGGAAAAGTTTCCAAACCCAAGCGCTCAGTTTGTAGGTGGAACAAATATGGCTTCTTGCAGAGTTCTCAAGTCCAGATGCAGCCATGCAAGTAATATTCATAGGTTGTTTTGGGCTGAATTTCTAAGTTTTTGCAGGAGAAAGCAGAGGGACCTCCCTAGTGGCACAGTGGCTAAGAATCCACCTGCCAGTGCAGGGGACACAGGTTCAAGTCCTGATCCGGGAAGATCCCACATGCTGTGGAGCAAATAAGCCTGTGCACCACAACTACTGAGCCTGCACTCTAGAGCCCGCAAGCCACAAGTACTGAGCCCACGTGCCACAACTACTGAAGCCTGCGTGCCTAGAGCCCGTGCTTCACAACAAGAGAAGCCACTGCAATGAGAAGCCCGTGCACCACAACGAGGAGTAGCCCCCACTTGCCGCAACTAGAGAAAGCCCGGGTGCAGCAACGAAGACCCAATGCAGCCAAAAATAAATAAATAAAGTAAATAAATTTATTTTTTAAAAAAAGAGAGAAAGCAGAGCCTTGGTCTAAGGAGAACCAGCCCACTGCAAAGGAAACCTCAAAACTAGAGACTATTTAAGGTTGGAAGGCCTTGGAACTGGGTTCCCATTAATATTCCTTGTGATTCAAAAATGATTCAAAGTTTTGTAAAGAGATTGATTTTCCCCCTTCTTTTCAAATGCTCTGAGAATAATGTGGAGATCAAATTGCATTTCTAATCATGTCAGTGAAAATTACACATTCATTATTTGTCAGAACATCTGATATACACCAAGTTCACGTCCCTCTTTAAAAAAATTCTCAAAGCTCTGAATTCCCAGGTTGTTGGGAAAATTGAAAGAATGTTTTTCTTATGCTGATGTTCCTTTCATTTACTAGAGTAAGATGGGGCCCAGTCAACACCCAGTAGGAGGGAAAGCAAATATAGCACAGAGGTCAAGAGTACTGGTTGGGCAAACCTGATTAAAAATGTGCAGAGGAGCTGAACAGACACTTTTCCAAAGAAGACATACAGATGGCCAACAGGCACACGAAAAGAGACTTAACATCACTCATCATCTGGAAAATGCAATTCAAAACCACAATGAGATATCAGCTCACATCTGTCAGAATGGCTGTAGTAAAAAAAACAACAAATAGCAAGTGTTGGCGAGGGTGTGGAGAAAAGGGAACCCTCATGCACTGTTGGTGGGAATGTAAATTGGTGCCGCCACTATGGAAGATGGTATGGGGATTCCTCAAAAAATTAAAAACAAAACTACCTTATAATCCAGCTCTTCCACTTCTGGGTATTTATCCAAAGAATATGAAAATAGTAATCCAAAAAGATATCTGCACCCCCATGTTCACTGTGGCATTATTTACAATAGCCAAGATACTAAAATAACCTAAGTGCTCATCAACGGATGAATGGATAAAGAAGAAAAGAAGATGTGGGTGTGTGTATACACACACACACACACACACACACTCACAATGGAATACTACTACTCAGCCATAAAAAAGATGAAATCTTGCCATTTGCAACAACATGGATGGACCTTGAGGGTATTATGCTGAGTGAAATAAGTCAGACAGAGACAAATACTATATGATTTCACTCCTATGTGGAATATAAAAAGCTGATAAACAAACAAAAACAAAGTCAATGACACACACACACACACACACACACTCACAATGATGGAATACTACTCAGCCATAAAAAAGATGAAATCTTGCCATTTGCAACAACATGGATGGACCTTGAGGGTATTATGCTAAGTGAAATAAGTCAGACAGAGACAAATACTATATGATTTCACTCCTATGTGGAATATAAAAAGCTGATAAACAAACAAAAACAAAGTCAATGAGCAAACTGAACAAAAACAAACACATAGATACAGAGAACAGAGTAGTGGTTACCAGAGTGGAAAGGGTGGGTGGTAGGGGAAGAGGACAAAATGGGTAAAGGGTATTAACTGTATGGTGACAGATGGAAAGTAAATTTTTGGTGGTGCGCACACTGTAGGGCATACAGAAGTAGAAATAGAATATGGTACACATGAAACTTATATAATGTTATAAATCAATGTTACCTCAAAAAACAAACAAACCACTGGGGGCGGTAGGAGAATGCTGGTTTGGGTTCAGATTATATCAAATGCCAGTTCTAGCCCTTAATGGCAGTGGGAACCTGGGCAAGCAAGCCACTTAATGTTCCTGAGTCGCAGTTTCCAGTATCTAAAATGGGATGATGCTCAAGGTTTGGTACAGCTGCTCAAGGTTTCTGTGAGGATTAAATGAGTTAATGCATGTGTAGCCAATGTGAATTAGGGCTTGGTCATGATTAGCCATTATTATTATTAGGCAGTATGAGTAGATTCTTTTGCCCATGAATCCCTTCTTTCCTGGTAAGTAGAGCATCTTCAGATTAAAGGGATGGGGAGGGAGTATATGCAGAGTTCTGGGAGAATGTGTTCAGAATATGTGATGTTACAGCACAACCTGGGTCTTCCAGGATCCGGGGAATCACACACTCATGTTAGAGAATATACTGACCGCCCCATCCAATCTGCCTGGTGTTCTTTGCCAACTCACGGCTAGGATCCTCCTTTCCTCTAAGCTGCTTCACCCTCTCACCTCTGTAGCCGCTACATATACCAGGTAGAGAATAAGGAGGTGTTGGTATCTGCCCTCCATCCCTTTCCATCACTACTCAGTGACACAGCGAACCTGGAGTCCTGCTCCAATACACCCACGATGGGCATTTTTTGTTTCTCACCTCCTTCACTTCCATCCTTCCTTCCTGCCCACTTCCCACCAACTCCCATTTCTTTGAATTCCCATTGCACTGTCACCCCTACACTGCCTACTTGATGATGCCATTCAACCTTGAATTTTTTCTACAATTTTTCCATAAATAAGTCTTTTCTTCCAACAAAATTCTAAATTCGAGGGCAGGAATTGTGCCTCCTTCTTCTTCATAACCTCTATGGGGTTTAGCTCTCACTGAGATTTTTTTCACACTGTACATTTTTAAATTGAGGTATAGGTGATGTACAACATTATGTCAGTTACAGGTGTACAATATACTGATTCACAATTTTTAAAGGCTATAGTCATTTATAGTTAGTATAAAATATTGTCTATATTCCTGTGCTGTACAATATATTCTTGTACCTTATTTACACCTAATAGCTTGTACCTCTAAATCCCCATCCTCATATTGCCCCTCCCCCCTTTCCTCTCCCCACTAGTTTGTTCTCTATATCTGTGAGTCTGTTTCTTTTTTGTTATATTCACTAGTTTGTTGTATTTTTCAGATTCCACATAAAGTGATATCAAACAGTATCTGTCTTTCTCTGTCTGACATATTTCACTTAGCATAATGCCCTCCAAGTCCAGCCGTGTTGCTGCAAATGGCAAAATGTCGTTCTTTTTTTATGGCTGAGTAGCAGTCCTTTGTATATATGAACCACATCTTCTTTATCCATTCATCTGTTGATGGACACTTAGGTTGCTTCCATATCTTGCTGCTTGTAAATAATGCTTCTGCGAACGTTGAGGTGCATGTATCTTTTCGAATTAATGTTTTCATTTTTGGGGGATATATACCCAGGAGTGGGATTGCTGGATCCTATGGTAACTCTCTTTTTAGTCTTTCGAGGAACCTCCATACTGTTTCCATAGGGCTGTTAGCAATTTACATTCCCACCAACAGCGTACAAGGGCTCCCTTTTCACCACATCCTTGCCAACATTTATTTGTGTTCTTTTTGATGATAGCCATTTTGACAGCACACTGTATATTCTTAATAAACACTTGATGGCTTGATTTATCTGCTTGGCAGCAGCATGTAAATATTGGTCATGAACCCTTGACATCAAGTATGTTATAGCCCAGGTGGATATCTAGCTGGACTTGAGAAGCACATTCAGGTACCTCTTTGTTGCTCCTAATAGTTCTTTAAAACATATGTAACTAAGAAGTAAAAAAAGAAATATATCTTTATAAAGAAACCTAGACGCTATAAAACGTATAAAGAAAACAGAGCTCCCTTTTTTGCTCTCTCCTCTTTCCTACTTCCTGGACAAGACAACTGCTGTCTGCAGTTTGATGTATATGCTTCTGGATTTGCACTATCCAGTATGGTAGCCACATGTGGCTACTGAGCACTTACAATGTGGCTAGTCAAATTTAATGTGCTGCAGATACACACTAGATTTCAAAGACTTAGTATGGAAAAAGAATGTAAAATATCTCATAATTTTTATGTTTATTACATGTTGAAATGATAATATTTGATATATTGGATTAAATAAAATATGTTATTAGAATTAATTTCACCTTTCTCTTTATTTAATGCAGCCACAAAAAAAGCTAAATTACATACATGGCTCACATTATATTAGGGAATAATGTTCTAGGATTTTTTTTCTATGCCTACACAAACCTACATACATGCACAAACACATATGTAAACATAATTTTTAACAAAAGTATGTATAAAGCACATGTAGATATGTTCTGCAACTTGCTGTTTTCATTTAGTTGTACTTTGTGGACATGTTTTATTAGTATATTAAGAGTTACCTTCGTTTTTTAAAATGGCAATAAATATTCTGTTGCATAGATAGCCCATTGTTTACGTGATCATTTCTCACAACTGGGGTTGTTTCCAGTGTTTTCTTTTATAAGCAGTGATGCAGAGTTTGAGCATCTGTACAAAAATATTGTTAAGCACTTCACTAGTATTTCACAAGTGAGATTATTAAATTAATAAGTACACACATCTTAAATTTTGATAGATTAAGCAAACTTTTAACATTTGGGGGTCATGACGCCTCTTGAGAATCTGATGGATTCTCTGATGGACTCTCTCTGCTGGAAATTGCACACAGGTAAACATCCATACGGTTTTCCATAGGGTGTCAGGAATTCATGGATCTCCTGGAATCAAAGCTAAGATGTCTACTTCTAGGGAAACAATTCACCATAAATTCAGCTTCTAAGTGTCCTGACTGTTGACTAGAAGAGAGAGACAATCCCATATAGTGGTCAAGACTCCCCACCCGGTGTTAGGCAGACTTGGGCTCAGAGCCCCACTCTGAGGCTTATGCCTTAAACTCACACAGCCTCAGTCTCCTCCATGAAGCAGGGGAAAACTACCTACCTCATGGGGTCTGACCCATGGCAGGCACTAAATAAATATTACTTCTCTTTTGGCACTTCTGCTGAATGATTTTATCTTGAGGCATCTTTGTTCCACTGACAGAGTTAACAATGCTTTCAGTGCTCGGTCATTGGTCAGTGACTGACTGGGGCAGGAGTCATAAAAGGGAGAATTAGAAGAGTGAACTGGTGTCTGTATTGAGTTTACTAAACAGTGGGCACCTTTTCTCCACACAAAACTATTATTTTGAAGCAGCTGCCTAAATAGGAACAATTTAAACAGTATTCAACTTATACCAGGGCTCCTATTCCAAAATCACGGTTCCATTTGGCAGATTTTCACCTAAAGGATAAAAGCTAAAGGGTAAAAGACTCTTTGAAGGGTCTTTCGTCCCTATTTATAAAGTATTACTTCTATTTGTTTCATGAGGACGCATCTTATCATCTCTTCATTCCCACCAATCAAATCTGGATTGTTCTGAGTGCAAGAACCATATCTCCTCTGTCTCTTGTGTTCCCTCCAGCATTTGGTACAGGGCTGGATACAGAAAGTGTATTTTAATTCTTGTGAACCAGAACCCCTTTCCAGAAGGTTCTCAATACAGAGGAGAGAGGTTTTTTTTTCAAGTCATTCTGAAAATTGCTCTGAAAATTATGCAAACAATAATAGCTAACATTTACTGAACATTCACAACGTGTCAAGCATTGTTATAAACCATTATATACATTGTCTTCCTTTTTTCTCACAACCCCAAGGGATAGGTGTTATCGATTCCACTTTAAAGTTGAGGGAATTGAGTCTCCAAAATAGGTCTCAACTATGTCACCTCTCTGTCTTACTTCCACTCTCATCTCTCTCTGCCATGCTTTCCTCATAGTCACCCCCTTCCCCTTTGCCCTCACCCAGTCCTTCATAACAACGCAGCCAGGAAGATCCTTCGAAAATGTAAATAGATCATATCCTTCCCATCTAAAACTTTTCAGTGGCCTCCCATTGCATTTAAAATCTGATTCTGCCTCCCTCTCCTCTACCTGTGACTCCTTTCCCCTTCTTTACAAAGCCTGAGGGCAGGTCCTCTAACAGTTCCTTTCTCCTCTGCGGGACTTCTGCACAAGCTACTCCCTTGCCTCAGATACTCCTGCCCAACTCTTTAGTTGGGTCATCCCAACTTATCCTTCACTCCCTCAGGAAGTACCTTTTTCTCATCTCTGATTCTCATTTTAATGAAGTCTCCCTCATCGACTCTTGTCTAAAATATCCCTCCTCAAGTATAGGCCAGAGCTTTCAGGTCTTTTTCTTATTACCCATCACACCTCAAAATTTTATACATATTTGTGTGTTTCACTACTTAACATCTTTCCGATGAGATGGCACGCTCCATAAGAGCGGAAGCTGCATCTACATGTTTCTTCACTCTACCCCCTCCACAGCCTAGCAGTATGTCTGGCAAATGGTGGCTGATAAATGAATATTTGTTGAAAGGATGAATGACATTTAGAGTAGTTCATGTAAACACTGATTATCTTACCTCTTTTCGACTTTGAAAACCCCACAATGCCCAGTCTATCGCTCTCTGTGCAAAAGCAATGTTTCTTGAAACGAATACAATTGAATTTCAACTTTCTTTTCCTTCTCGTAGTTTAACAGCAGACTGCCGTCATCCTAGTCCAAAACGGTGATGGCTCTAGATCACAAAATGACGATTGCTCAGAAGTCTTACGGTGATTTGTAACACAGAGAGTCAATTGACCATTGATATCGGGCTAATATAGCCCCAGATAAACAAGAAAACTCACATCACTCTTTACTTGATAGCTACCTACAGAATCAGACAGAGCCTGAGGGTAAACATCACTGACAAAACAGGGCAATGCCATTTCTAGGAAAAAAATTGAAAAACGGCAATTGGCTGAAATAGGGCTCTTCTAGTTTTTGCTTTTTGAACAACCTTGTCAGAAATAACAAAAGCCTCAAAAATGAGCTGGCCACTTCATTTAATTATTCTCAGTACATGCAAGAAAATGTCTTCCTACTGGAGCAGTTTTTGTGGGAACAAAGTGGAGCCTTGGAGCAGATCACTTAAGGATCCATGGTCAAAACTGACACAGGGCACACGTCCACAACATGCTTGCCTCTCGTTTTGTTGTAAGTAGAATTTAACTAGAACTGCACTTTTGGGACTTTCTAATGATATGGAGACACAGCAATAAAAACCCCCAAACAATTAAGGGGAACTGCAAGGTATCAAAGAGCTGGGGGTGAAGGAGAGGGTTGAAGAAGGTCACCTGATGTCATTTAATCCAGCCCCTTGTGTTCAGGGCACTTGAAAAGTAGTAAGTGAAGGTAGGAGGGGTTTTGGTGTTTAATCAGCCTGACAGGAGGGTAGTTTTTCATTATATTAAAACAAATTCTCTTGTGCAGTAGTTTAATGTATTGTGTTCCATTTATTATCTTTTTGTGTATGTGTGTGTTCCTTTTGTGTTTAATGTGGTTATGATACCTTCCAGTATAAAGTTTTTGGTTGCTTACTCAGCTGATCTTAATCCCTTCATTCTTTGGACCTCTTTTTTTATTGGAGAAGGGGAAGGTTTATGTCAGCCTGCAACTAACTCTATAAAGTCATTCATTTACCCATCCATTCATGCATCCAGTATTTATTTTGTGCAAGTTATAAAAAAAGGAATAATTGGGGCTTCCCTCATGGCGCAGTGGTTGAGAGTCCTCCTGCCGATGCAGGGGACACAGGTTCGTGCCCCGGTCCGGGAAGATCCCACAGATCTTCCGTGGAGCGGCTAGGCCCGTGAGCCATGGCCGCTGAGCCTGTGTGTCCGGAGCCTGTGCTCCGCAACGGGAGAGGCCACAACAGTGAGAGGCCCGGCCCGCGTACCACAAAAAAAAAAAAAAAAAAAAGGAATAATTGAACAACATAGTCATTGTGTTCAAGGAACTGAGTCCAGGAGGAGAAAGAGACAAGAAATCCATGTCAATAAAGGAGATAAAGGGGGAAGTGTGGAGTCCAAAGGGGATCCTGACTTAGCCTGCTTCTTATCTTCCTCCTTCTCTTGCTCCCTTAATCTTTTCCTTTCTAAGTATCTTCTGAGTTTTATTCTGGTGGCAGTCAGGGGGTGGTACCTAAGGCAAAACCGTGCATATATAAGACACATGGAGGCCGGGCGAGGGAACTGCCAGGTGAGGCTATGGGAACTAAAGAGGGACGGAGAATCTCAGACAGGGACACACTGAGAAGATTTTCTAAAGAAGTGGCATTTGGGATGAAAGACCTGAATGTAAGACTGGACACTCTAACACTCCTAGAGGAAAACATAGGCAGAACACTTTTGACATAAACCACAGCAATATTTTTTTCGATCCATCTTGTACAATAATGGAAACAAAAGCAAAAATAAACAAATGGGACCTCATTAAACTTAGAAGCTTTTGCACAGCAAAGGAAACCATCAACAAAACAAAAAGACAACCTCCAGAATGGTAGAAAATATTTGTAAACTTTGTGACTGACAAGGGATTAATCTCCAAAATATACAAACAGTTCATATAGCTCAATATCAAAAAAACACAAACAGCCCAATCAAAAAATGGGCAGAAGACCTAAATAGACATTTCTCCAAAGAAGACATACAGATGGCCAACAGGCACATGAAAAGGTGCTAAACATCACTAATTATTAGAGAAATGCAAATCAAAACTACAATGAAGTGTCACCTTGCACCAGTCAGAATGGCCATCATCAGAAAGTCTACAAACAATAAATGCTGGAGAGGGTGTGGAGAAAAGGGAACCCTCCCACACTGTTGGTGGGAATGTAAATTGGTGCAGCCACTATGGAGAACAGTATGGAGGTTTCTTAAAAAACTAAAAATAGAGCTACCATATGATCCAGCAATCCCAGTCCTGCGCGTATATCAGGAAAAGACAAAAACTCTAATTCAAAAAGATACACGCACCCCAATGTTAATAGTACAACTATTCACAATAGCTGAGACATGAAAGCAACCTAAATGTCCATCAACAGATGAATGGCTAAAGAAGATATGGTGTGTATGTGTATACATACATACACACACACACACACACACACACACACACACACTAGAATATTACTCAGCCATAAAAAAGAATGAAATAATGCTATTTGCAGCATCATGGATGGACTTAGAGATTATCATAGTAAGTGAAGTAAGCCAGATAGAGAAAGACAAATACTATATGATATCACTTATATGTGGAATCTAAAAAAATGATACAAAGGATCTTATTTACAAAACAGAAATAGACTCACAGACATAGAAAACAAACTTACGGTTACCAAAGGGGAAGGGGGTGGAGGAGGGATAAATTTGGAGTATGGGATTAGCAGATATACATTACCATATATAAAATAGATAAACAACAAGCTCCTGCTGCATAGCACAGAGAAGTATATTCAATATCTTCTAATAACCTATAATGGAAAAGAATCTGAAAAAGAATATATATATTCCAATGTAGAAGGGTTCCCTTTTCTCCACACCCTCTCCAGCATTTGTTACTTGTAGACATTTTGATGAAGGCCATTCTGACCGGCGTGAGGTGATACTTCACAGACACACTGAATCACTTTGCTGTACACCTGAAACACTGTAAATCAACTATACTTCAATTTTTAAAAGTATTAAAAAAAATAAAGAAGTGGCATTTGAACAGGACCTTTAAAAGTGTAGGCAGGATTTTGATACACTGAACCGTGGGGTAGTGAAAAGGTTGGATGGAAAGTCAGACAGTTCAGGAAATAATAAAACATTGGGAGGTACTTGGTATTTTGGTTGCTTTTTGCTTTTAACTGCCATGCATGGCAGTTAATCCTAAATAATATGAAAAATGTGCCCAGGATTTAAATGTATTCTTACTGAGACATGTGTCTGCACAGGCTCTTTTCCTTTTGTGAACCAACCACCTCTCCTTTATCCTCTAGCAATTCTGCCCAGTCCCTGTGATGCAGGTGGGCTGACCCTGCCCTGCCCTCTGGCTTCAGGTGTGGCCACGTGACCTAGTCCTGACCAGAGTATTCCTTATATCCCATCCACAGCAATTGCTCAGAGATGAACATAGGACCTAAGGCAAGCTAATTAGCATCTCTGGCAGAGCTGTCAACGAGTATGCCCTCAATTTCTCTAAGATTAAGAGCCTTAAGAATGAAGTAGAGTTTGGCTGCCAATATCCTTCTCCTGGAAAGAACTTTCCTAAGAATGAAGAAAGCAGTAGCAGGCAGAGCAGAGAGACAGAGAGATGCAGAATTAGATTACTGTGAACTCATAGATCCTGCCACTCCTAAAATCCGCTCTTCAAATCTCCGTGAAACCACCAATCCTCTAGTCACCCTCTCCCAATTATTATTATTTTTTTTGGTTAAGCTAGTTTGGCAAGGAATTTTGCAAATTAAAACTGAAAACGACCTCACACATAGAGCTGATAAACTGTGTTGACACAAGGGAAATTTTCTTGGATAAGTTAGTCTAAACAGTATTAATAAAAATTGATATTTCAGGTTGACCTCTGGCTTGGCCCACTTTTCTTTCTTGATGAATTGATGGCCTCAATCAGCAACTTCAGTTAAAATGATAAAACCACTGTGGTTATAATAATGGCCAAGTAGATGCCTGGACTTCAAATACTTTAGATCAAAACCACAAAATTCTTTTAACCATGAATCACTGATTATTTCATGTATTTTAGGTACTTGAGTCCTTTCATTCCAGAGAATCCTGAAATAGTTCCCTGTCTGCACCCAGGATTCTATGAGTGTTACTTCATCCACCTCTGAAAGGTTATCTCTCTCTGTGGCTCCCTCCTTCCCCGCAGGCAGAAAGAGGCAGTATAGTCTGGAGAAGAGTCAATGTGCTTTCTTGAGAAATGAGAAAATTCTAATGACTCAACATGTGCTTATTTCTACTACCAAATTAGGGAAAGACTGTTACAAGTGACAACTAAAGATAACTCCCTCAGGATTCTTCTCTACTACAAACTTTTGAATTGACATGAGGCAAAAAAAAAAATGAGGATGGACGTTGGGAATGCAGTGGTTCCTGAAAAATCCTACTGTCTTCAAAAATGATACCAGTTTGCCCTCTTCATTTTATCTCCACAGGCAACTTGCCAAGAGTCAAGGCGGGGTAGTGCTCACTGTAGGAGTAGTGTTAGCAAAGCTAATTTCAGCATCTGTATAAAAATTTCCATCAGTTGCTTGCTGCTATCAAATATCACACTACCTGTGAAAGCTCTTTGAGGGATTGCATGTTAACTTCCTGCCCTGTTTTCAATGCAGCTGAGAATTGTGTGTGTCATCTGCCTTGCCTATTGGGTTCTTTTTGATCCCAGTTTTGACCCTCCTAATGCATCTTTAAGCGCCAATAGCTGTTTTACATGCTGTTAATGTTCTTCCTAGGTAAGAATCTCATTTTCTATTTCAGTAGACTTCCATTGGTAAAAATGTCAAGTTTCCATTTTTCAGAAACATTACATCCCCTTTTTCCCCCTGCAAAAAGAAATCAGACAGCCATAAAAGTTAGACACAAGTGAGGTAGGTCAGCCTGCCCACCTTTCAACAAAAGTTCAGGGAAGAAATATTTTAGATATAAGGAAACTAGGGGGACACAGGACTTTAATTTCATCTTCGTTTTGTCAGTATCAGACAAAGGAGTCTTGGGATTTGGAATCAGGTCTTACCTGTGAAAGCTTCTGGATCATTTCTGTCCAACAGGTATTTACTATGTGCCAGGCACTGAACTAGGTAGTGTTGAAAGAGGCTTTCCTTTTTTTCTGGGGTGGTGGAGCTAGAGGGATATAAATCTGAGCTGTCTGTTGCGTGTTTTGTGTAGTACGTGTTCATGATTCTTTTGAATGCCACGCATCTGAACCCACTTTCTATGTTTGGGAACTCACCCACCTTATGAATTTTGGTGGGTGGCAGAAACTGCCTCAAAATTCAGAAGCTGAAAATGCCAGCTTTATCAGTACTGCTTTCAACTAGGGGTCCAGGCTCAGTCAGTGACAGAGATCTGACTTGAACTTCAAACTGGAAGTTAGTGACACAAAGAGGGGACCCAGGACGACTCATCTTTTCTTCTGTGGGAAAGTGGTAGGGGCTAATGCAAACGTGACCTCCAATTGCAGTAACAGGAGTGGGGCCGCAGGAGGCTTCCGTGTTCAGAGCCTGCAATGTCAGCCCTGGAAGTCAGTACTTGGTCATTTAAGGCAGTGTTCCTGGCAGCGTAGCCTCCAGTCAGGCTTTGCAGCCCTCCCAGAAATTCTGTGAATTTAGTAATTCTGCCTCTTCTTAATTAGTTTATTATTATTATCATTTTTAACTTTTAAAATATTTATTTATTTATTTATTTTCCTGCTCTGGGTCTTAGTTGTGCCATACAGGATCTTTGATCTTTGTTGTGGCATGCGAACTCTTAGTTGCAGCATGTGGGATCTAGTTCCCTGACCAGGGATCGAACCCGGGTCCCCTGCATTGGGAGCGCAGTCTTACTCACTGGACCATCGGGGAAGTCCCTATTATTATTATCAATTGCAGTGGATTTTGTTGGAACCTGGGGGATGCACCTTCTTCCAACCCCATCGTGGAGAATGTTATTTGTAATTGGGGCGAATAATGCCAATATAGGGAAAGAAGTGGAGTTATGATACAGGAGCAAACTGGCAAGACAGTCTGGGTCCTTAAAGGCCCTGAGATCAGCTCTCTGAACTTCCCATTTCTTGAGCTAACAAATTCCCACTTTTATTTGAACTCATTTGAGGTGAGTTTCTGTCACTTGCAAGTGAAAGTTCTGACAAACACAGATGAAAGCAAATGAACATTACGTATCAGGAGTCTCAAAAATATTCATCCCCTCTGAGCCAGCAATAGCTTTTCTATTCTTTGGAAATAATTTAAAATATTTAAAAGACAAAACCAAAATAGCAGGTGGGATTGGGCAAATGGTTGCATAACAAAGTGCTTCTAAAGAACAATATCAATGAAATTAGAGCCACTCGATGCCAATTCCAGGCTCATCTCTTTCATACCTTTTGTTTTACATTGGAAAGATTTTTCTTTCATTGTCATCCTAGTTTTATTCTATGTCTCTCTGTATAGCTTGTCCCTTGTTCTTCCCCCTGAGTCTTTGGAAATTGCCTTTTGAGGCTCAAAATTGGCATAAACCGTGAGACCGTGTAAATGCTTATATGCTTTTCAGCCCAGACTGCAGTTGAGGGCCAGAGGTTTGAAAGTGCCCTCACCAGGCCATGCTGCACAACACTACACATGATCTGAATGTGCTCACGTTTCTAAAGGAGTTCTTTATGCTGAAACCTGGTTTAGAGGCCTCTGACCCAAGCCCAACAAACTCACTACAATGGCCTGGGCAAGATGCAAGGCAGTTAAAATACAGTGTGCTCAGGCCAAGATTCAGAATGCCCCAGAGTTTGGTCCTAGTGTTTATTCACTGGCAAACTGTGTGGCCTTGGATAGTCCTTTCTTCTCGCTAAGCCGCAGACTCTGCATTTGCATAGGAAGACACTGGGCCAGATGGTTTTTATGGTCCTTTTCAGCTCTCAGCACCTGTGTTTTTAAAAAAAAACTATTTATTTAATTTATTTATTTTTGGCTGTGTTGGGTCTTCGTTGCTGCGCGTGGGCTTTCTCTAGTTGTGGTGAGCGCGGGCTACTCTTCGCTGCAGTGCACAGGCTTCTCATTTCGGTGGCTTCTCTTGTTGCAGAGCATGGTCTCTAGGTGCGCAGGCTTCAGTAGTTGTGGCACGTGGGCTCAGTAGTTGTGGCTCACGGGCTCCAGAGAGCAGGCTCTGTAGTTGTGGCGCACGGGCTTAGGTGCTCTGCGGCATGTGGGATCTGCCCGGACCAGGGCTCGAATCCGTGTCCCCTTCATTGGCAGGCGGACTCTTAAATCACTGCACCACCACGGAAGCCCAGCACCTGTGTTTTATGATTCCTTACAAGATGGCATTTTTAAAGAAAGCCTGAGATGAACTTGGGTTAGGACTGCCTTTTATGCAACATCCAGTCTAGGTTGGGCCTCAGGCAGAGTCATGGGAGAAATTTGTTTGGATGAGTTTCCCCTTTGAAGGAATCTGCCCCTCTGAATCCTGAGAGTCAAGTCTCCTGAACCAACTCCCAAGGATGGAGGCCTTATGTGGCCCCAATTCGGTTCCTGGCTGGAGGCACCCAGGGAGGTGGTCTGAGTTGGGTCTGGACAACCCGGTGATTCAGCCTTTACAAGGTTCCATTTATTATAATATCAAGAACAACCATTTGACACAACATTGTAAATCAACTATACTTCAATAAAATTTTTTTAAAAAAAGAACAACTATTTGAAGTAGATGTTACTACCTTACTGAGGAGGAAACTGAGGCTCAGAGAGTTCTAGTGACAGTAGCCAGTGAGAGAGCTGGGATTCAGACTCAGGTCTTTTGGTTTTAATGCCTGTGCTTTTCCCTCTGCCTAACTGACATCCTGCAGGTTTAACACCGTGTGAGGTACACATTCAAAGAGGGTGATGTGGGCCAATCCCCATCTCCTCTTGTGTTTAATGAGACCGTAGAGCACCTTAAGGTCACCAGCTATGGCCACATCCAGCTTTGTCTCTTGATCTCTGTGAGACCTTGAGCAAATTAATCTTTCTGAGCCTCAGTCTCCCTACCTGTAAAATGGGATGAAGGTAACGGTATTTGCCTCACACAGAAGTTGCAAGAGTTAAATGGAAGTGCTTGGCATAGTGAGTTTTCAGTAAGGTTAGTGGCTCATAAAGGGTCCAATTTGCATGCGCAAATGCAGCAAGTCCCACTGTTTCTACTTCCAAGTTTGCTCTCAAACTCATCCACTTCTCTCCATCACAGGTGCCCTCTTAGTCCAGGCCACCCATCCAGAAGAATTAAAATTGATCTTCTGTTTCTACTCTTGTCCCCCAGAAATTCGTTTCCCACACAAGAGCCAAAGTAATATATTAAATTGAAAATCAGGTCAGATGATTTTCCTGCTTTAATCTTTCTCATTGCATCTAGGATCCAAGCTCCCTTCATGACCATGGTTTCTTGGTCCCTCTAGACCTTCCTCTGCAGTCTATTCTCATGCGTCTCACCTCACCGCTTATCACCCCTCAGCAAAGTGGGCATTCAGTTGGTTCCCCAAACTCGGCGAGTTCCATCTGGGATCAGGCTCAAGATGTCCTCCATCGCTGGAACCTAGTTCTTTCCTTGTCACAGAGCTGCCCTCTTCTCATCACTCAGGTCTCAGCATCAATGCCTCCCCTGATCACAGATCTTCCCTTTTATCCTCTATTTCATATCCTTGTATAGATAAGAGTTAGTTTATACAGCAGACACTCAGCACAATTTGTGATTATCTTGGTTATTTTGTATGTATGTAAGTGACGTGGTTGGTGTTCTACCCATATCTTCTCAGATCCCTTTATCATTTCTGTGCAACTCAACTTCACTTCCAATAGCCAGCACCTGCAATTCTGTTGGAAGCCTTCCCTTGAGCTTCTAGAACATACTTTGCCCCTTGGGGTAGCTCTTAACCACTGGCCGACAGGTATAGAGGTATAAATGCCCCAGATGTCTCACCTCTTGGCCAGGATAATTCTTCAGTCTGAGTTTTACACTGTTTCCTAGAGCTTTTCCAAGGGGTAAAGCATCAGTAGCCCACTGTGGTGAGTGGCTTCAAAACACACCTTAACTAGTCACCTCCCTCTCCTGTATGATGTTCCCATTCCCCAACTGATGTCCTCATTCCTCCCAAATGATCTATGAGCACTGAATCCTCATGTCAGAGTCTGATTCTGGGGGGAACCTAACTAAGACCATGGCTTTTTTCTTCTTTTTATCAATCCCAGTAAAGTGTACATTTTATGTCTATCTTGTTCATTATTATATCCTGCTGCCCAGTTTACCATCTGGTACATAGTGACAGCGCTCGATATATATTTGTATAATGAGTACCTACTAGTGGTATTATTACTGGAATGTAGTGTTTTTTCCTTTCATTGAGTTTAGTTTATACCAGTAGCCTACCTTGCACCCAGAGAATGTTACGTGCGCCCTCCCAAACATACAGTATAAAAAAAGAGAGATTTTGTCTTCTACAGTGCTTTCAGGAGTAGCATTCCTGTTATTGTTTTAGCAAGGTTTGTTATGGCTAGAGGCTCTTTACAGGGAGGAGATCCCAAGAGACATTCTCTAGGACTGTGGCATTTCTTCCTGAAATCCCAGTGTGGAGATACTTCAGAGGTCTTTTCTGGGACATACTCTGTTATGCTTATTTGTGGGTGGTTTAAGCAAAAAGCAGCTGGATCGTGGACCAGGTGCTCCCAGTGAAATAAGATGGACAACTACGCAGGGAGAGGGGCAATGATAATACTAAAGAATAAAAAAATCACCAACATGTGGGAATGTAAATTTGTGCAGTCACCATGGAAAACAGTATGGAGGTTCCTCAGCAAACTGAAAATATAACTACCATATGATCCAGCAATTCCACTCCTGGGTATATATCTGAAAAAACCAAAACCCCTAATTTGAAAAGATACATGCACCACAATGTTCACAGCAGCAATATTTACAATTGCCAGGATATGGAAGCAGCCCAAGTGCCCATCAACAGTTGAATGGATAAAGAAGATGTGGTTTATATATACAACAGAATATTACTCAGCCATCAAAAAGAATGAAATTTTGCCACTTGCAACAACATGGATGGACCTGGAGTGTATTATGCTAAGTGAAATAAGTCAGACAGAGAAAGACAAATACTGTATGATATCACTTATATGTGGAATCTGAAAAAAAAAACACACCAGTAACTAGTGAATATAACAAAAAAGAAACAGATTCACAGATATAGAGAACAAACGGGTGGGGAGAGGTAAGGGGGAGGGGCAATATAGGCATAGAGAATTCAGAGGAACAAACTACTATGTATAAAATAAATAAGCTACAAGGATATATTGTATAGCACGGGGAATATAGCCAGTATTTTATAATAACTATAAATGAAATATAACCTTTAAAAATTGTGAATCACTATGTGGTACACCTGAAACGTACATAATACTGTACATCATATATACCTCAGTAAAAAAAAAAAAAAAAAAATCACCAACGTGGACTAAGTGCCCTTATGGGCCAGTCCTTGAGTGTGTCACATGTGTCATATTGTTTAATCCTCAGAACCACTGTGTGGGGTAGTTTGGATGTTACCTCATCCTCAGGTAAAGAGAGTGAGGCTCAGGGAGGTTAAATGATGTACCCAAGTTCATACAGCTAACAGGAGGTAGAACTGGGATTTGAAATCAGCTCTCATGACTTCAGAGCCTCTGCTCTTATTCCTCCATCTTGCCCCCTGAGTTAGGAATACTTAAACCAGCTCTCCAGGTGAACTAAGAGAAGTACTTTAGCCTGTAGAAAGTAAGATCGAAAATGAAATACAAAAATAAGATGCAACCCTCCAGAGTTGCCTTCAAAGACCTGTAGGCTCCCATGGAAAGAGAGAGCAGGTGTGTTTTGTGTGGCTCAATCTCAGAAAGACTTTTCTAAGATTGCTGGCAAGAAATGGAGGGAATAGACTAGGTTCAGGCACAGAAAACTCCCCCACACTGGAGTTCTGAAGGCAACATTCAAGTGGGTGTCTCTGTGGGAAGTCAAAGAGGACTGAAGCATAGGAGAGGTGACTGGCTAGTTTGGAGGCCTTAAGATCTCCTGCAGGTGTGAGATTCTAGAATACAAAGGAATTAGAAGACTCACTCAGTCCCTGCACATGTGGTTGGTACCATGTAGTTCTGGAGTGACAAGATTTACACAGGTAACATGACTTGAGAGGAAGTTACTAACGCCACGTTAATGAATACAAAAGATATGTGCTACATATACTCTTTGCCTAAGGAAAGCAGAGCTACTGTGCTGCAGGGTAGCATAATGCGATAGTCAAGAATGTGGGCTTGCGGAAAGGGTGTGGAGGAAAGGGAACCTTCCCACACTCTTGGTGGGAATGTAAATTGGTGCAACCGCTGTGGACAACAGTATGGAGGTGCCTTAAGAAACTAAAAGTATAGTTACCGTGCGATCCAGCCACCCCACTCCTGGGCATTTATCTGGAAAAGATGACAACTCTAATTTGAAAAGATGCATGCACCACAATGTTCGTAGCAGCACTATTTACAATAGCCAAGACATGGAAGCAAACTAAATGTCCATCAACAGATGACTGGATAAAAAAGCTATGTTGATATGTATACACAATGGAATATTATTACTCAGCCATAAAAAAGAATGAAATAATACCATTTGCACCAACATGAATGGACTTAGAGATCCTCATACTAAGTGAAGTAAATCAGACAGAGACAGACAAATATCATATGATATCACTTATATGTGGAATTTGAAAAATAACACAAATGAACTTATTTACAAAGCAGAAACAGACTCACAGACGCAGAAAACAAACTTACGATTACCAATGGGGAAAGGGTAGGGGAGGCATAAATTAGGAGTTTGGGATTAGCACATACAAACTACTATATATAAAATAGATAAACAGGGCTTCCCTGGTGGCGCAGTGGTTGAGAGTCCGCCTGCCGAT